>NW_013665720.1:127784-134180 GCF_000517525.1 Limulus polyphemus | reverse complement strand
GAGTAGGCACAGCTGAAACTACTGTGGCAGTTTTGATATATAATCACAAATATCTGGTGCTAAATTATACTATTACATCTTGACATGACCTTCCTGGTGGAGTAGGCACAGCTGAAACTACTGTGGCAGTTTTGATATATAATCACAAATATCTGGTGCTAAACTATACTATTACATCTTGACATGACCTTCCTGGTGGAGTAGGACAGCTGAAACTACTGTGGTAGTTTGATATATAATCACAAATATCTGGTGCTAAACTATACTATTACATCTTGACATGACCTTCCTGGTAGAGTAGCACAGCTGAAACTACTGTGGCAGTAGATTAATTTACTATAATTTTGCCTAAACGTATTTCAAAGAATTTCAAATCAATATTTTTTCCCTCTGAACTTTTGATTCCCGTACAAGTCTTATAAAAAATAAGTTATAAGAATAGGTAATAATTTATTACACTAGGAATTTCTAAACGTATGTGACTGTTCTGAAACGAGGCTTCGAATTATAGCAAATATATCCATCCGTTTTAGCAATTCAAAACTTCTTTGCTAAATCACCAAATATAGATGAAAAGCCGAAAAATGATGATAAAGTTTATGTCTGTTTCCTTATTTTAAGCCCATTTCTAGTTGGCAAGCACAAACAAAGTAAACTTATTTTAATTTACAAATTTTTAGGCCAGAGTTTGAAAACAATACAGAGGTTTTGAAAGTACTCAAAATTAGAAGTAAATGTTCTTGTTTTTATAATCATCCATCCAGCGATAACTTTAGTGTTTAAAACAATAAATAATTACAAATATTTCGTATAAATTTTGTAATTTTTATATTTATCATTTAGGGCAGCACAAAGATTGAACTTACAATCGCCCAGAAAACGAAAGAAGCATCACTTGGCCGACAAAGAAATGATATCTAGTTTCAGAACAAGTTTTGCACAGACTTTGAGGATTGCACCGCCGATATTACCTCCAAACTTTTTGAAAACTAATCCCAAGAGAGAAAGTTGTAGACTTGGAAAGGTATTGTTTTTATGTTTTATGATTTGAAACTTCAAGATATTGTTTTAATATTCCGTAAGTTTCAAAGCATCTCAAAATATTCAGATGGCTTACGTCATTCAGTCTTTCCGAAATTATTACTGTGAAAATATTTTGTTTCGTTACTCGCAAGTTACATACATATTTACAATAACTGTCAGTTAGACACTGTATCTAGAATCTTCAACTTCCTGAGCACTTGAGTCGCCTGCTTGCTAAGAAAGAGGCCTAGCACAGAACAATGTGTTACGTCTCTGTTCGTTTGATAATTTCCCGCAAAAATTCTTCCCGAGGAAGTTCAGCGATACAAGTCCTTCCTTAAATAAAACTAGTTTATTCTTTCTCAATACAACTTTGCAATACATTTAATTTCCACAGTCACTTTAACTTAAACACACGCTATAATTCACAATGATTTACACACTTTACTTACGGCTTGACTCGATTATCTGTCTCTATCTCCCTGTCTGCTATTCAATTATTTATGCCGTCACTTCTCGCCGGTCTTATATATACAAAATAGAGGGCGTCTGGCGAACACTCGAGCCTTCAGGAACGTTCGAAATACTCATTACGTCTTACCAACGTCGCGTGACTTCCGCTGTCGTAATAAATGGTTAACGTGAGACTGTCGATCTGAGATTTCATGGCTTGCTTCCCCTTTTACCGTAAGAAAAAAAACTGTCGAGCTCAAGCTCTATTGGGGCTGTGAGTGAATTTTAAGTGTTGTGCTCAAACAGTATTGGGGCTACGAGTGAATTTTAAGAGTGACAATCAAGTCCAGATATTCGGACTGACAAGAGTGAATGATGTTGACTAGATGCCTTCCCTTTGGTTATAAGTTTTAAATTTATGATGATTATGCGCAGACAGCCCCTGTATAGCTTTTCGAAAACATTCTTAAAATATAATTACCTTAATGTGGATGCTTATCCATTAACTGGTAACATTAAAATTGAAACAAAACTTCATAATTTTGGGATCATTATGTCTGCAAACTTTGTGGCTAGTCATAGCTCGTAAGTAATACACTTATTCAGGAGCATAATCTTTGAGTTTTCTTATTAAGTTGTAAACTGCGCAACTGTATAATTTATTAAAATTTAGTGTTAAAAACAGAAGCAATGAGTGATAAAAAGCAGAAAATTATAAAAATTCTTCCCACACCTAGATAAGTATTAACATTACCAAACCGAAACACGTAATCTGAATGTGTTTCTTTTACATTCTTACACAAGGTCAACGGCCCTGCATGGCCAGGTAGTTAAGGCGCTTGACTCGTAATTTGAGGGTCGCAGGTTCGAATCCCCGTCACACCAAACATGCTCGCCCTTTCAGCCGTGGGAGCGTTATAATGTGACGGTCGATCTCACTATTCGTTGGTAAAAGAGTAGCCCAAGAGTTGGCGGTGGTTGATGACTAGCTGCCTTCCCTCTAGTCTTACACTGCTAAATTAGGGACGACTAGCGCAGATAGCTCTCGTGTAGCTTTGCGCGAAATTAAAAAACAAAAAAAAACACAGGTCAAATATTAGTTGAGTTCAGTTATGATAGTGGTAATACTGGTATCTGTTCAATCGAGTTCACAATTATCCCTTTCTTAAATAGAAAGACATATTATATACGATTTGTTCTTTTTTCCAGACATTTAACAGATTTAACATGTCTTCCACAACCATTCGACCTCGTTTATTTATTACGTTGCGGGGTTATGGGAGGATAATTAGGTGTATAATCTTTGATATCGCCCTTCGTTGCGGCTGGTACTTCTAGGGTACAGTTAGTTCACTGGTCATGCTTTAGTGACAATCACTCTACGGATTGGTACTTCGCCCCGTTAGAGGTGCTATTCGTCTCCAGATCTTAAACACCTTTACTCCTCACACCTCAGTGGGTCCTTCCATAACAGGTGGATCACCTCTGCAGAACCAATGTATATGACGTTGTTTCTTCCCTTAAGAATTGGTAACTTCATACGTTGCTGGTTTGAAATTCTATTCTAATTTTGTTTTTAACTGTTAACGGCACTCCTAAATAAATACTTTTCATAGTGATTAAGCTAAGATTTCTGGTAAAACATCACTAGGAAAAAAGATCACCAGAGACATATTACTATTTTTTTTTAATTTTCTTCAATTGCACTTTACAACAAATTATATTTCGTATAATTGAAAACAAATCACCCCACACCAAATTCCAACAAATCGCTTCACTCCAGTATTCCAACAAATCACCTCAACCTAGTATTCCAACAAATCACCTCACCCCAGAATTCCAACAAATCACCTCAACCTAGTATTCCAACAAATCACCTCTCCCACTATTCCAACAAATCACCTCACCCCACTATTCCAACAAATCACCTCACCCCAGTATTCTAACAAATCACCTCAACCTAGTATTTCAACAAATCACCTCACCCCAGAATTCCAACAAATCATCTCATCCCAGTATTTCAACAAACCACCTCCCCCACTATTCCAACAAATCACCTCACCCCAGTATTCCAACAAATCACCTCAACCTAGTATTTCAACAAATCACCTCATCCACTATTCCAACAAATCACCTCACTCCAGTATTCCAACAAACCACCTCCCCAATATTCCAACAAATCACCTCCCCCACTATTCCAACAATCACCTCATCCCAGTATTTCAACAAACCACCTCCCCCACTATTCCAACAAATCACCTCACCCCAGTATTCCAACAAACCACCTCCCCAATATTCCAACAAATTACCTCACCCCAGTATTCCAACAAACCACCTCCGCCGCTATTCCAACATATCACCTTACCCCGGTATTTCATCAAATCACTTCACCGCAGAATTCCAACAAATCAGCTCACACCAGTATTCCAACAGTTCACCTCACTCCAGTATTCCAACAATTCCCCTCACTTCAGTTTTCCAACAGTTCATCTCACCCCACTATTCCAACAATTCACCTCACTCCAGTATTCCAACAATTCACCTCACTCCAGTATTCCAACAAACCACCTCCCCCGCTATTCCAACATATCACCTTACCCCAGTATTTCATCAAATCACTTCACCTCACAACAGTATTCCAACAATTCCCCTCACTTCAGTTTTCCAACAATTCACCTCACCCCAGTATTCCAACAATTCACTATACCCCAGTATTCCAATAATTCCCCTCACTCCAGTATTCCAACAATTCACCTCACCCCAGTATTCCAACAAACCACCTCCCCCGCTATTCCAACATATTATCTTATCATAGTATTTCATCAAATCACTTCACCTCACCACAGTATTCCAAATGTAAACTTTGATGTTAATCATCCAATACAATACATCACTATCTTTCGAGTGTTTCCTTCTAACTTAATATGGATAGCACATCTTCGTATAAAGTGTTTACGTCACATAATTATCTACCTTGATTATGGAATCGATAAGGTTTTTGTAGTTTTTAATCTGTTGAGATTAGATACTTGTTTTTGAAATTTAAATAAAGAGGAAAAATGCTTTATAACTGGTAGGAAACAACGTAGCGCTATTTTTATACAATATTATGCACTTGTTTCGTAACTGCGATAACAAAAATTCTGAGTAGAAAAATATTGACCATTCAGTCTCCTAGCAATGAGTGAGAACCTGATAAAACATATGTTACTAAAATCTGCAGGTCAAAGTTCTCCTTCGCATCAGTGGTGAAGATGAAGGAAGTAAATCCAGTCAATTCTTAACGGTGGACGTCAGGAAAAAACACGTGACGCTGTACGACCCAAGCAACTCTCAAGATTTCCGCCTGTCTGCTCACAAGATATTCGCATTTGATAGTGTATTCACATGTGAAGACTCCCAGGTGAGGATGGCAGGAAGATAGACAAAAAAAAATCTATAGTTATCTTTCTCGCACAGAAAATCAATGTCGCAGTCAAAAAAGAAAATTCTTCAAAGTATTTCCAAGATTTCTCATTAAAGCTTGAATCTCGGCAATTGTTAAGGACAATTCAGAAACATTTAAATTAAACAAGTTTTCTTAGAATTGTACGAGTTAAATTTTTATGTTTTGTCATTTACATAAAACTATATCTATTGATTCAAAGTCTTAACGTGGTAACATGATTATATAATGTGGCTGACTATGGGACATGTTTAATCTAAAACAATAACATGATTATGTAATGTGGCTGATTATGGGACATGTTTAATCTAAAACAATAACATGATTATGTAATGTGGCTGACTATGGGACATGTTTAATCTAAAACAATAACATGATTATGTAATGTGGCTGACTATGGGACATGTTTAATCTAAAACAATAAAAATATTTTATCAGGACTATTTCGGTAAAAAATCCCAAATTTATTATATTAGCAACTATTATGAAATATAGCATACCGAAGCAGTGGCGTAGAAAGAGGGGGCAGTCGCCCCCGGGCGCAGGTGTGAAGGGGCGCAAAATTTCCTCTGGCCTATAATGCCGATAATTAATAATTATGCTCTCCCCTAGGATATAGCGCAACTGCCCTACGTTAAGTAAATACGACACAGTGTTACATTATTTGTGTGTATTACGCTTGCAGTTTTAACTTTTAAAAGCCGCCCACTGAAACACAGTGAGACCGAATTGACATACAGAAGTAGATTACACTATTCCATCATTCATCTGTAGATCAAATACAAGTCCTAGAGTACAACGTACAAGTAAGTGTATGTTCAACAAAAAGAAAATACGAGATTGATGTAACATATTAACTGGTGTGCAAAATTGGCAATGTATGCAACGGGCAAGGCCTAGATCTAGTTCCAGTAAACATTATAGGCCTAATGTAGTGGTTTGTAATTGTATTGGCTGATTGTAAATCATGTTGTTACGTCTCCGTTCCTTCGTTAATTTTCCGTAAATTCGTTCCAACGAAACTTTAGCGACACAAGTCCTTTCTTAAATAAAACTGGGTTATTCTTTCCGAATACAACTTTACGATACACTTAATTTCAACAGTCGATACACTTAATTTCAACAGTCGCTCTATAACAACGCTATAACTCACGTCTCACGTGGCCAACAATATTTTGTCCGTATACATTCAATTACTCATTACCTCCTTGTTCCGTCAGGTTGTGAGCGTCTTATATATACCAGACTACCCCCAATCTAGTAGTCTCCCGATAATTCATGAAGGTTCGAGAAGGACGTGGAGTGATACTGGTCACGTGACCTCGCTGACGCAATAATATCTTGCACCAACTAATTGTATTAGACTTTAGGTCTAATTGCAGCTATAACTTTATTTCTAGACCCCTAGGTCTATCATCATACAAATTGTAGCCTATATTATAGGCATACTTAGACCTATACTAACTATTAAACTA
>NW_013665720.1:119406-126953 GCF_000517525.1 Limulus polyphemus | reverse complement strand
TCTTTTAGCCCATTATGTCGAAAAAAAAGGGGGGAGCACAGCGACGCAAAAGACGCGCATAATTTGCAGCTCCGATGGTGGAGTCAAGCAAATTGATGAGAGCTTTCCTTGCTGGAACTGACCACACCAGTAAGCCAGCATCTGTTCCTTTTGATGGCAGCAAAGAGGTCAAAGTGCAAGATTGGGAACATGCTGTTTCATTTGAAAAAAAATGAAGAAACTGTTCTCTGTCCTGTTAAAAGCTACAACAATAATAAACAAGAGGATTCCACTTTGTCATAAACAAATCCACAGAATAGTGTTGCTAAGCTAAAAGAGGATAACCTAGTAAATATTTTAACATACAGGGATACTGTATTTATGAAGTTTGATACAACAGACTCAGCAGTTGTAACACATGCACATCGCACAGATATTGTTAAAGTTGGAGCACATGAATTTGAACATAAAGAAGGTCCATTTGATGCCAAAGATGGGCGTTCTATGACTGCATTTTGGTTCAAACGATGCCTTCTGAATGGACAAGAGGTCAATCGTTCCTGGTTGGTGTATTCACCTATACATAAAGCAGCATACTGCTTTTGTTGTCTTCTTTTTTCATCTACATGTATGACATCCGATAGTCAGTCTGCTTTCAAAACACAGGGTGGAATCTCTAAGTGGAAAAATTTGAAAAGTTAAATGCCCATGAAAATAGTGACAGTCATCATGAGTCATTTGCTGCTTGGAAAGAAACTGAGTACAGATTCGTCTTCAAAGTAGCATTGATGAAGAGCTGCAAAGGCAAATTCAGCAAGAAAAAATAAATGGAGAGATGTACTGCGATGGTTGCTGGATTGGACACAATATTTAGCTTCTCAGAATCTTGCATTTCGTGGTCACACTGAGGACATAACCTCAAACGAAAACCCTGGAAATTTCCTGTCACTTTTGCAGTTAATGACAAAGTATGATCCAGTAATGAGAGAGCATGTTAAAAACAAGCAAATTTCAACATCTTATCTTTTTCCTGAAATCCAAAATGAGTTTATAAATATCATGGCTTCACATGTGTGAAATTATTGTTTGTTAGCAATTCGTAGAAACAAATACTGTGGTATTCTGTTTGATTCCACACCGGAATTAGCCCATCGTGAGCAATTGGCTCAAGTGATTTGGTTTGTTGACATTGACTTTAAGACAAGAAAAGTAGAAGTCAAAGAGTCATTTATTGACTTTATACAGATAAAGGAAAAAGACGCTGCCAATATTGAGAAAACAATAAGCACAAACTTAGAAGCAGATGGACCTGTATTGAGCGATTTTTGTTCACAATGTTATTATAATGCTGCTGTCAAGTCAGGTCATCTATCAGGCGTTCAACAAAGAATTCTGAACAAAAATCAGAACAACCATAGTTTGAACTTAGCATGTCTTCATGCTGCAAGTCAGGAAACAATAGTTATTACCTTTTTTTTGGTATAATAGAAGCCATTTGTAATTTCTTTGCTCATTCAACAACTCGATGGGACGAACTGCCGCAGGAGCTTAAGATCTCTATCAAGCATGAATCAGAAACACGGTGGAGTGCAAGAGAAAAGGCAGTAAAAGTTGTACATGAAAAACTGGATGAATTGCTAGGATTGTTAGAGCTATTAAGTGAGAATAGCAACACGACTGAAACAAAATGTGGTGCTTATAATATTCTGCAACGCATGCTTACATTTGATTTTCTTGTACTTTTTCATTTTTAGAGAACTCTTTTATCATCTATCAATCGAGTGCAGAAACGTCCTCTGGACCCAGAAATGAATTTTATAGAAGCAGCTGCTGATCTTGATTTTTTGAAATAGAAATTGATAGAATCACGTGAAAGTCCTGTCAAGAAGCACTTAAAGTGGGCAAGAATCAATGTGAAACATGGGGATAGACCATTGAAAAAAAATGACTCAAGAACGACTTAGTAACTTGGCAAAATTAAGTATTGAAAAAGACATACTTAATACCTTAAATTTTGATAGTTTAATTGATGCATTTGCAGCAGCAAAAGCAAGAAAGGTTCATATAATCTAATTATGAATACCAGAATGTTACCTAGTTAAGTATGTGTACAGTTTTGTAAACTAATAAAATTTGTTATTTGTAAACTTAAGTAGTATTTTATCAATCTGTTTTATAATCCATGTACACCACAAGTGACTGGCTTCTCATATAAAACATAAGTTTCAAAACTAGAGATATAACAGAAATTTATTCTGCATGCTTGAAATATTACTCTAGCTATGTGACTTTGAACAATACTGGATGACATAAATATCAAAATGGTTTACAAATTATGTAAGTACACCTAGTAGGCTGTACTTCATTAGTTCCAGGTTTATAATTGTGATATCGTGAGCTGTTATATTGTAACTTTATTTTAGGCCTGTGGAAGGCGTAATTAATTATTTATGTTATTGTCATTAAGTGGGTAATGAGTCACAAAACAAATAATCAAAACATATCAGAGGTGGGGGCGCCAAAAGTGTCTTTGTCCCCGGGTGCTGAGAACCCTTGCTACGCCACTGTACCGAAGCTAATAAAAAAAAAGACATTGAGGAACCATTCATATATCCAAGTGAATTACTATATCATTAACTTTATTATATATATATTATGAACCGTGGTATCTGACCGAGCATTTGTCTGTCTCCCGTTTGAAAATCTGCACACGTAGGGAAAGCTCAAGATTCACTTTTGAAATGACGGGAGAACAGGCATGAATAACGTTGATGCTAACTTTTATTTCTCAAGCAGGATATTCTATACTAAGCTAGGAATTAAGCACATTATCAATTCATATTTCAAAAGGTGGCGTAGCTTAAAGAATGAAATATAATTTTGCCGTATGTTATTGTTGAGCGGCTCTTAGCATGACTGAAATGCTTAACAATTACTTTTAGCGGTGGGCGGTATAAGTAGCTCAGAGCTTTGGCTGTGAGTGAAACCAAGAATGTAACACAATTAATATCTGAAATAATTTAAATTGATAGATTAACTTAAACTTTCCCGTCACTAGGGACGGGTACTTTTTATAAATTAACTTAAACTTTCCCATTACTGGGGATGGGTACTTTTTATAAATTAACTTAAACTTTCCCGTTACTGAGGATGGGTACTTTTGATAGATTAACTCAAACTTTCCCGTTACTGGGGACGGGTACTTTTTATAGATTAACTTAAACTTTCCCGTTACTGGGGATGGGTACTTTTGATAGATTAACTCAAACTTTCCCGTTACTGGGGACGGGTACTTTTTATAGATTAACTTAAACTTCCCGTCATTTGGGATGGGTACTTTTTATACATTAATTTAAACTTCCCGTCACTGGGGATGGGTACTTTTGATAGATTAACTCGAACTTTCCCGTCACTGGGGATGGGTACTTTTGATAGATTAATTTAAACTTCCAGTCACTGGAGACGTGTATTTTTGATAGATTAACTTAAACTTCCCGTTACTGGGGATGGGTACTTTTTATAGATTAACTTAAACTTTCCCGTCACTGGGAATGGGTACTTTTGATAGATTAACTTAAACTTCCCGTCACTGGGGACGGGTACTTTTGATAGATTAACTTAAACTTTTCCGATTTGTTGTTTGTTGTTTTAGAGCAAACCCATATTGGGCTATCTGCTGAGTCCACCGTGGGGAATCGAATCCCAGGTTTTAGCATTGCAAGTCCTTAGACTTACCGCTATTTCACCGGGGGTCAAACGTTTTCGAATCTGGGGACGGGTACTTTTGCTTGTTACCAAATAAAGTGTACTGAAACGAAAATCAAAGACCTTTATGAACCATTCAGATACTTAAGTGAATTATTTTTTCAATAACTATTATGAAATAAAGTACACATAGACAAAAAAAGAATACTCACCGCTCGTGACACCTGCATAAGAACGATAATATCATTTAACTAAGGTTAGTCCACGGTCTTTAATATACAATAGCCTAGACATAAATCTTGTATAAAATAAAGCCACTGTGTTATCTTCCATTGTCATCAGAATTGTTTTTTATCACTGTATTGTTATTAGCATGTGGCCAATTGTTTTCACTTGATCAAGAATTATATAAGTAACACGACGGTATTTACCAAGCACAAGTATCAGTAACTAATAACTTTCCAACACGTTATGTTTGAGCAAACAAAACCTTTAATAACTAAATGAATGTCTCAGTGAGCTTTCTCCTATTTTATTTTATTTTTCACAGTTGTCAATGTTGAAGAAATGTAGTTCTTAAGCAACAATATCCAAAAATGAAACGTCATCTAGAGTGCTACAGTGATTACACGAAAATATTTGGATAATTAAGAAAATAAGATTTAAATTGAAAAATATTAAAGGAATGAATAATTTAAAATGACTAATAAATCCTATTTTAAATAAGCTTTTCTGCTAGATTAACCTATTTATATCAAAGAATGTAAGAAAATAAGATAAAATAAAACATAATGAATAATTTATTTTAAAACGCCATTTGTTTAGGTTTATATCAATATTTCATTTCCTAAACAAATGATAACTCACTCTGGTTTCGACTAATGTTTCTACAAGGACCACGTTCATGTGTTATTAAGCTTCTTTATCTTATTCTTCCTTCTGAATCCCTTGAACTTTATCTCATTTATATTGTGGTTCTTCTCTTGGTTTTCCAAAGCTGCCACTATCTAAGTCTCTATAATCCAGTGTTTGAAGTATCTAAGATTTTTTTCATTACGATGTTGGGTTTTTCCGATATACTCTTTTTTTTTTTTAGGCTTACAAAGCAGATTACTTTCCTTTGTTTTTGTTGCGCATTCACGGATCATGAGTTTACTTTTGTCAAGATATCACGCAAAGTTGGAAAGCTTTTAAAACTTGTCTGAATGTTACAGTCCAGTATAGCGGTTGAGTACATTATATTAAAACGATTTTTGAGTCTCTGCACGTCGTTACTGTCCAAGTCGCACGCCCGGTAATGTCCTATCTGACGACCATGCACTTTGAAAATAGCTCTACAGCTAATTTCCATTACAAAAAATTCCGATAGAAGGCTGTCATATTCAAAGCACACCACTTCTCTATGACGCTTTCCATAATCTATTTAGTGTAGAAGGACAAATGTTTCCAAATGCATGTTTCAACAGTCCAATCACACAGAATTCTAAATGTGCTGCATTTAACGATTTGACCGATATGTCCTTGTATGGAATAGCACGGATATCCGTTTCATTCTTCAACTGTATGAGGTATGCGACGGTTGAACAGATATGTCGTGGAAGCAACTCGTGTACATGTTATTTATGTCCTCTTTCTAGATAGAGATCCTTCTCGATTATGTTGAGCACTTTTTCTATGATATACGAGGACGGCTTTTGTTTCTGATCTTTGTGTTCGTGGATTTTCTCCCATCATAAAATGCTTACCATGTTTGGGGTATGACTTATTGCAGGTCTCTTTCTGAGTGATCCTGGCTCTCAAGTTGATCCATATTCCTGTGTTTTCCAATTCCATAACGTTAAAGGAATATCCCCATCTTGGGAATTTTAAATCTCCAATCTGAACATATCTTTGTGAATTGAGTATATGAATATTTTGCATAGGAAAAGGCTGTTACATTCCCTTTCCAAAAGCGATATATTTTTGTTGGCATCACACTATCTAGATAATGCCAAACAACGTCCAACTGAAGTTCTGATACATATCGGCTGTGTATGTCACATGATTTCATAACTTGCTTATTCAAAATCATTTTAATATAACGTACTCAAGCCTCTGTATATGGTAAAACGATTTTATGCTTTTCATAATGGTTAATGGATGAGTTCGCTAATGTAACAGGCGTTCGTTTTTATATTAATTGCTTGATAGAGGTAGTGTTATTAATAAACAAATGTTCAAGTTATTTAGCTTTGTTTCAACTTATTTGTTACAACATATTCTTTCTACCCCACATGTGTTAATGTTTGATAAAGTTTACTCTTTATCGGAACAGGATGGCAGGATTTGAGGTTTATATATATTATACACTTTTCTCGTGTGGATTTAGAGGAATACATATGTTTATGAAGACACTGAACAAAAATATTTGCACTTTTATTTGAAAACAAAACCATTTTTCTGATTGTTTCATATAATATTACGGTGAGAATATGGGAGGCCCGTAGTTTACCACTTCCGCTCTGGCCACAGGTGGGCCTTTCAATAAATGCAGTTATGTGGCGGGACCTTAGATCCCATAAGGTATAATTTGGTGGGCCTATACGAGATGCGACTAAATATCCTCGGATGAATTTTAAGCAAAAAAGGAATTTTTGTATCTCATAAGTAGGCCAAAAGAGCCCCTGGAAATCTACCCCGAATGTCCCACCTGTATATACGCAACTGTATGGGTTACTTTTTCCAATGTGCAGCTGTTTTTATATCGTAGTCACTAGTATTCTTTATGAGTAATACATTTAGAAAGTGTAAGGATTTGTTTTTTTTTATTTGCATGGTAAGTTACATATGTATTCGTACAGGTTGTTTAAATACGGTTCAGAATGGTTTGTTGTTTCCTTCGATATTGCAATGAAAGAAGAACATCGTCAAAGTATTGAAGTAATGGTGGGAGATGGGGGAAGGTGTGAAATGTAACTGTTGTTTGAAAACGTGGCATGTAGTGTTCACTAGCTACAAGAAAAATAGTTGAGCCTATTGAGGTACCATCCACTATTCTTAAGAAATATGAGTTCACTGAAAGTATTAGGTCGTAAAGAAGTTAATGTCGCCTTTTTGTAGATGAGATAACCCGAACAACTTATATATCAAAACAAAAAATTTATTAAATGAAATAGTCTCCACTGTTATCAATGATGCTTTTCCATCTTACAGTCAGGTTGTTAATTCCCTGATTAAAGAAATCACTTGGCTTTGAAGCAAAAAACATGTCGATTGTCGTGGAGGAAAAGAACACCTTTCCGATTGACAAGTGATTCTGATGAAGGGCTTGATTTAAACGTTCCAGTCGCTGACTATAGATCTCCGCATTGACAATTCGCTGTGGATTGAGGAGTTCGAAAGGAATTACTCCTTTGATGTCCCACCAAATGCACTTTCTGTGGATGGAGTCCAGGTTTTGAGGTCGTAAGTGGTTTTTGTCTAGGACTGAGCCATTGTTTTGGGATTTTAATATTCGCATGGAGAATCCATTTTTCATCACCGGTGACAATTCTGTCCAAAAGTTGTTCGCGCGCATTAAGCGCCAGAACAGACAAAGCAACGTCCATACATTGGAAACCCAGAACAGACAAAGCAACGTCCATACATTGGAAACAATGATCATGATAGAGTTCATGAGGCACTCAAACACCTACTTTATGGAGTTTTCCCATATTCCTTAGATGTTTACGTATTGTTTGATGAGAGGCACTCAAACACCTACTTTATGGAGTTTTCCCATATTCCTTAGATGTTTACGTATTGTTTGATGAGAGGCACTCAAACACCTACTTTATGGAGTTTTCCCATATTCCTTAGATGTTTACGTATTGTTTGATGAGAGA
>NW_013665720.1:104737-119297 GCF_000517525.1 Limulus polyphemus | reverse complement strand
TCCATGAAGGATACCCCTAACAGAAGGAGGGGGTACATCTTGAATCTGGGATCATATTTTATATCCACCGGAGTGGAGTGGAGTGGAGTGGAGTGGAGTGGAGTGGAGTGGAGTGGAGTGGAGTGGAGTGGAGTGTGGGCGAGATTGGTAGTGAACAATGCCACGAAAAAGTGAACGGGCTAGCAGTCATACTGAGAGAGGAGGGAAGGACGCGGACGACCCTCGAAGATGGGTGAATGGGTCGGCCACTTCTAGCCCAGTTAGCTACATGGAATTTGATAGAGATTGTGCCGGTAAACGAGTGAGATCCGATTCAGGATCAAGTGCCTATTCCATCGGACACAAAAAGTCGACTCCAGATAAAAAACAAATAGTTTTTGTAACATCGCCGGACGTCAATATTGCGAAGGTCAATCCAATGCTCTTAAGTAGAGCCCTTAATGATATCATTGGGCCCACTGACAAAATCCAGCTTCAAACGGATCATCTAAAAATCATTTGTTCCTATTCACAATCAAAACTATTGTCTAGCACAAAAACCATCCGTACATTACGTATAATAGTTAAACGTTTTTTTGGGGGGGGGGTTAATGAAAGTGTTCCAAAACGCGATATTAATTTCTTGGCAACCTATTATAGACAAATCCAGAGTTTTGGTGTTTTATATCATACTAACTAGGAAGGTATCCAGATTTAACTTTTCTATAATCCTAATAGTATCGGTGATATGGATTCTTGTGAAGCGATGTTATATCTAAGCTCTGAGCATCACAATCATTATTCTCAATAATATTAATAATATCGCCAAGTTATTCAGAAATTTGATGATGTACTCAGAATTTTATGTCCGAGATTTAAAAATTGCTGATAAAAACCTGGCAGAGTTGTATGTATATCAGCTTCTTCAACAAATAACTGATCCATTATATTCTTCCATCGTACAAGTTTGACAGTTAACAAAAAGTTTGAAAATTACATCAGTATTACAAAAAATATATAATCAGCAACAAATAGTGTAAACTGCTTATGTTTTTCTTGGACTTCCTTATATAGTTATTGAAATGTGTTTTCTACAAAACCGTAATATTTTACAAGTATGACGTCTTCCATTCTCTGTACAGTTCTTTGCATTGTCTAATATTGTCTAATATTCAGTTTAGTTAGGGCTAAGGTAGAGATATTTTGAGATATAATTCTATAGTTCCGACATGTAAAGAATATTTTGCAAAGTTTCCAAAACTTGTGTTATTTGATATCTGTAGTTTCAATGATTTTGGCGAGTTTTTAAAGTTTGCTGTCCATAGGGATGACACAAAATGTTTTCAGACTCATAACATGAGATAAAATTGCGAAATGAAAAAACTAATAAAACCTTGATAAAGTTCACTTGGTAATAATTTTATCCATCATAATGAGTAAAATATAAAGGGGAAAATGAACATTGTAATTCAATTTGTAAAACAATTTGTTTTCAGTAGGTTGGTGTTTTGAACGTAATTAAATAATTAGATTAAAATCGCGTTCAATTTACTGTTGTTTTCTTCACATTTTAATTAACTAAATCATTACGAACTTCACATGAAATATATGGAATATTATATAATTTCAGATCCATCTTCATTATCTTTGTTTAATACCAGAACTCATTTGCTGGGCTGTAACTATGACAACAAAAATTCTATCTGAAATGCCTTACAAAACTCGTGATCAATCACTATATTTGGTTAAGATTAGCCGTGCAGACGGCAGGTGCTGTTGACTGATTTTCTTCTCTCTGGTCAGAAATTCAAGAGTAGACCAGAACCTTGTTTTGTGTGTGTGTGTGTGTGTGTTTTGTTGCTGTTGTTAATGTTTTGTTTTTAGCAGTTTGAGTCATGTATCCCAAAAGAAGCTTTTCATGTTGAAAGTACTATAACTTGGCACAGCGGTATGTCTGCGGACTTACAACGCTAGAAACCGCTAGAGCACAAATAACCCATTATGTAGCTTTGTGCCTAACTTCAAACAAACAAAAACTAATATATCAAAAGATTCTATTCAAATTAACTTTTCTATCTAAACTAAATTCAATACTATGTTATTGGTATCCTAAATGTCACTTTTTTAAATATAAAATGATATAAATACTGTTAGTCACATTTTAAAAGTTTAGTTTTATCTAAAATAAAATGTATAATATTTACTAGCAGTATTATTATAATATGTAATGCTAAACATTTAAAAGCTGTTTTGTAAAATCATATTAATATTACTAGCTTAAAATATATTTTGGGTTTTCTAAACAAAGGTGAAACCGATATGAGTATTGTGTATTTCTCCTTAACGTAAAATTAGACATGTGCTACTAATATTTTAGTAGAGCTTATTTCTAAAATAAACTTTAACCCATTTTTGATAACATTTTAAAATTTACATCATACATGGATATATTACAGGCAGATATTTGTTCCAGCTCATTATCAGGTGTTCTTGAAGGAGTTGTTACAGGACTTGATGGATGTGTCTTTGTTTACGGATACCCTAGTGTAGGTAAGGTGACTTTTAAGTTTCTCCTACCTCCCTCAACTTACTGTTAAAATTGGCGTGTTTTTGTTGTTTTGTTTTTTTGGGGGGCACCCGGCATGGCCAGGTGGCTAGGGCGCTCGACTCGCAATCTGAGGGTCGTGGGTTCGAATCCCCATCACACCAAATCATGCTCGCCCTTTCAGCCGTGGGGGCGTTATAATGTGACGGTCAATCCAACTATTCGTTGGTAAAAGAGTAGCCAAAGAGTTGGCGGTGGGTGATGATGACTAGCTGCATTCTCTCTAGTCTTACACTAGTAAATTATGGACGGCTAGTGCAGATAGCCCTCGTGTAGCTTTGCGCGAAATTCAAACAAACGTTGTTTGTTTTGTGGTTTGCAAGGTTTGTATATGTTCCTCCACCTTATATATTTTGAGCATCGTACTCAAACTCTGAACGTGTGGCTTATGGCAGTTTTCGTCCGAAGCTTCAGTGTTTTAATTTATGTTTCTTTTAATTATTTAAAGCATAAATGTGTAGCATAACGTGTTATATCGGGAACTTCTGTCAAAAACTAAAGAGTTTCTACGTACATTAGTTTTAACAAAGTGATTGAATATTTGAATGCTTTTATTATAACTAGGGATGCATGGGTACCGGGCCAAAAATACGGCCCCGGCCGTTTATTGAACTATCCGGTAATACTCGGTTCCGTCCGAGTGTCGAAGTTGAAAACAGCTGAATCCGGGTAATTGCAAATGGTATTTAAGCTCTAATCTTTGTGGCAACTTAGGCGGTACTGAAAGTTACAGTCAATAATTGGTTTACTTAAAAAAAATAAAAAAAAAACGTATTCTGGGCAACAAAGACTGGCCGCACGCTGAAAGTCGGGAATTCAGAGAACAGTAGAAGTTACTAACGGGCATGGCTTGAGAAGTGGATTACTGGAGAAAGTAGGTGTTTTGGAAACATTAGGGGTTAGGGTTTGAGAAGCTGGGTCTAGGCATTGAAAGTTGAAAGTGAAACTTGAATGTTCTGTTGGTGATTATTCGGTTAAATGTAATAAATGTCAGTTTTGTTTTTGTTACTAATTTCTGTGTATGTTGTATTTTGGGGAGGGGCAAGAGGATAACCCGTGCTCGGTTGACACCCGGCCCCGACCGAAGTTGTCTATCTGCATCCTTAACCATATAATTTCACCAAACCATGTCTATCTACATCCTTAATCACAACAGTTTATTTCATATTATTTAACCAAACCATGTCTATCTACATCCTTAATCACAACAGTTTCTTTCATATTATTTAACTAAACCATGTCTATCTACATCCTTAATCACAACAGTTTCTTTCATGTCATTTAACCAAACCATGTCTATCTCAATTCTTTCATATTATTTAACCAAACCATGTCTATCTACATCCTTAATCACAACCGTTTCTTTCATATTATTTAACCAAACCATGTCTATCTACATCCTTAATCACAACAGTTTCTTTCATGTCATTTAACCAAACCATGTCTATCTCAATGCAAGCGATGTATAATTGCATGTTCATATCACAATTAAGTTTACAGGAGCGTGAAGTTTTTTTGCTTCTTCAGTTCTTTGGGCGCATATTTTGTTGTGTTTGCTTTTGTTAGATTTCGCACAAAGCTAATCGAGGACTATTTGCTCTAGCCGTCACTTCTGGGCTACTCTTTACTAATAAATAGTGTGATTAATCGTCACATTACAATTCCTCCACGACTGAAAGGATGAGCATGGTTGGTGACGGATTTCGATCCTGTAATCCTCAAATGGCGTGTAGAGCATCCTAACAACAAGGCCATGCCATGCCCCTCTTCAGATGCTATAGTGATGGCTGCCCTAGGTTAGTGACCAGAATAATTACAGATTTATATCCAGGTTCTTGGCCTACTAATTAAAACAACATCGCCATGTCACCTAAAAAGTTCTCATAATATCCCTTAAGTGCATTCACTTAGCAGATATAACTCATTCCCAATGAACATAATATAACCTATACCATAACACCCCATCCCAGTCCTTCCATTTAGTTAAACACTAACATTGTTAAATTGATCACCTGCCTGCTTCTAAAGCCACGTTCATGCGTTAGTTTACAGCTGAGCAAAGTGGCTCTTGTCACTGAACAAGGTTCCAGTGAAATTGATGATGAACATTTTTAAATACGATATAAAGTTTGCACATACAACACTTTCAAAGCCCCATGTTCATGGAAAGTTAGCTGTTTCAAACTTCAAAGCTGATGCCTATTGGTTTGTTGCCACGTTGAATACGTATATAGTGAAGTCATGGTGAATCTCATGAATAGAATATTTCTACTATCATCACATAATCTTAACTGGTGAGTGTTTGTGTACACTAGCCCTAAGATACTGTGTGTCAGTTCGTATATTTTATAAGTTGTAATAAATAAGTGTTATACAATTTTTTCAATATTGTGTTTTATACGTGAACAACAAAACAATGGAATAATTATTAAGTACCGTGCATTATATATCAATTGAGAAACTCTTTTTATTATCACATTTTTTATTATATTAAAATATTTTGATGAGTTTAAAATGACTCCTTACGTTAGAAGTCAGAGAGTATGCAATCCCATAGCCGGGATTTAATCGGTGGGGTGTCTTTTCATTAAGTAGGAATCCAAGTATGGTTACACCAAAGACTAAAGCACTTGTTGCGAAAAGTTATTTGAAAATATGACATCAAATGGTAGAATTTTCTGAAGAATAAAACAAATGAGTACATTTCCTTCGTCAGAACATTTACTTTTAATGGTTTAAACAAAGAAAATACCTTGGTAGTCTTCATTATGGAGCTGTATGCATCCCATCTAGGCTTTCAGATGTAAACTCAAGGCTACAAATTCATCAAGATACATAAAGAAACCGTGAGGGACAGGAATCAAAGCCAATGCTGACAGACATATTTCAATCCTATAAACACGCGTGAAAATGTTGAGTCTCACTGAGGTGGCAGTTTACACAAGGACACAGATAGAGTGCATGCAGTCTTCACAAGTTTAGATATGTTTGAATAGATTGATGCATCATATTGTTTGATGACTGAAGAACTCAGAATTTTGTGTCAGAGATTTCAAAATTGCTGATAAAAACCTGGCAGAGTTGTATGTAGATCAGCTTCTTCAACAAATAACTGATCCATTATATTCTTCCATCGTACAAGTTTGACAGTTAACAAAAAGTTTGAAAATTACATCAGTATTACAAAATATATATATAATCAGAAACAAATAGTGTAAACTGCTTATATTTTTCTTGGACTTCCTTATATAGTTATTGAAATGTGTTTTCTACAAAACCGTAATATTTTACAAGTACGACTTCTTCCATTCTCTGTACAGTTCTTTGCATTGTCTAATATTCAGTTTAGTTAGGGCTAAGGTACAGATATTTTGGGATATAATTCTATAGTTCCGATATCTAAAGAAAATTTCGCAAAGTTTCCGAAATTTGTGGGATTTAATATCTGTAGTTTCAAAGATTTTGACGAGTTTTTGAAGTTTTCTATCCATAGGGATGACACAAAATGTTTTCAGACTCGTAACATCAGATAAAATTGCGAAATGGAAAAAAAAACATGTATAAAGTTCATGCAGTCTTCACAAGTTTAAAGATGTTTGGGTAAATTGCTGCATCATATTGTTTGATGGCTGAAGCACATGAGGTGGTACGAGCATTAGACGACATTTATCAGTTCCTGTTCTAACAGCCTATGAGAAAAAAATTATTTTTACAAATCTCAACAACTTCTTCCAATCAACGTTTCAGATATAAACAATGATAGTTACTAAATTCAACAGACTGGAGTATTTTGTAGAAATCTTATATCAAGACATCCTTTCAATTGTTGGTACACTTCTTACATCTCATCAATCATGCAGTAAACTTCAATTGTGTCAATAACTCTGGTCTGCAGTTTGACAGTGATATCTGCTAGGTGTGGCAGTATTTAATAAACAGTAATAAATACAATGATGAATTCATAGCTGGTTATGCCTGAAAAAAGCCCATTGTTATCCTTTGTAGCGGGATCCCACAAAAAATGGCATCTTTGTGGAGTCCAAGGACAATTACTTTCAGTATTTTATTTATATGGACACAGGATGTAAGAAACGGACGTTGTGAATCATTCCTACTGCCTATTATGTACGTGACGTATCAATCAGTGTTTGTTTTTTGATGTTTTTGCCACATATATACGTGATTTGGTTGCCCACGATAGTTATCAGAAACTTTTCTCTCTCTCTTTGGATTTATTCAAGTAGCTTCATAATTGTCCTTAACTTGTCTACTTTATTACATACCATGACAGAATATAAAGAACTTGGTGATTACCAGATTCAAGCAATGTCCATTAACTGTGTATGTACACAGCCGAATTTGTAATTGCATGCTAACTCTCTCACTGCTCATGTTGGTCGATCCAGCATATTTTTATCCCCTACAGTTCAAGTACCAATATTTGTCAGCACTATTTTAATTGCATTGGTAATGTGAAATCCTGCAATTCTTTGGAGGGCACAAAGTTCCAGGAGTTCCGCTCTTATATTCAGATTTTGCTCAATAAGCCTAATGAACAAAGTAATTTGTTCGACATTGTTCGAAGTAGCTTTTTTCTCCACCACTACAGTAAATATCTGTGTATTTTATCTGCAACAACAGCTTGAATGATGTTTTTCTCAATGATTTGGACCACCTTATGTTTTACCTGTGATGACAAGTAAGCTGCATCCTTGGTCAATTGAAGTGTTGCTTGAGAACATCATCACGATTGACAAACATCATCATCATTGCAAGAAAGCATTTCAAGATGGTTCTCATGCTCCCCTCAAAGAGCTATGCACTGGCGGCTACAAGATAATAAAGACATATTTAGCCACTGCTCTAAATATGTTCTATTTTTCTTTGGTAATCTGCTCTCTTATCACATCAGTCATTAACAGAAGAGTTGTCCATTAGGCCTTAACTCCCTGAATGACTTCTACAGCTACTCATTTGGCTGTCTCGTGCACTATCTTTGATGCATACTTCCCAACAAATTCACTCATGGGACACCATTTTGTGAAGTAGCTATTCGAAAATGCACCCATTTTCTTCCTGTCCCAACAAAGTCTCCAAAACAGAGCACAATAGGTAGAAATTATCATCCAATTTGATTTTGTAGATACGGAATTCAAATTTCTCTCTCTCTTTCTTTTTTTTTTTTTTTTTTGGCGGCCTCATCGGAAAAAGTTTGGATATATACAACTCCTGCGTGTTTGATCATATATTTTGAATAGATGATACTTCTCACCATTCTCATCAAATGCAAATTTTTGAAAGTTTCAGACAGACTTTGTTGCACCTATCACCCAGCCAATATCTCCTCTCAGATATTTGATAAGAACACTTACTGTTGTGATGAGAACATCATCTGCCTTGTTAAAACCTACTGTACCAAATGCAGGTGGATATCGTAATATGCATAAAACTGTAACAATACATAATCTGCGAAACCTTAACAGTTGGACTTAGCATAAGTCAGCATTATAAATAATTTACCCTTACCTCTCTTTCCGATTTTTTTCAAACATCTCTTCCAAGTTCCTAGACATTGTCGATGCTCTTTCTTTTTTAGGCCTAGATTTGTATTTTCTTTCTTTCTCATTGTGAGCTGTGTTGAGCACTTTGTTCTTGTGATGCTACACTGATCAATAAAATGGTCTCTCAAAAACAAACTTCAGCGTGTGTATGAGAACACAAATCTATTCTATACCTAACCCCCATTAAGCTAACTTGTTCAGGTTGAGCTCGGTCTCTTAACGTAGTTCTCCACGTTACTGACGTGCCCCCAACAACAACCTGTGTTTCTAGGAGCAGTAAGCAGTAAATAAAGCCTTCCGATCTACGGAACAAAATAGCTCATTCGCTTTATTACCTCTTCACCATTGCATAGGTTCGTATGTGTAAGGTCTCATTAAACATTGATAGTGAGGGGATAGAAGCTAGGAGTTGCCTAGAAGTCTTAGGACGAGGATCGTCTGCTCCCTCCTCACCAAAGGTTTTGGGACTACATAGTGTAAAATGAGAGGTTCATATCTCTGTATTTTGTAGAAATATATTTTGTATATACGAAAATAAGGTCGTGAATGCGTGAATATACTACCTCCATTACATACATAGTGGGAGGAGGGAAAAAAGAACTGTAGCATTATATTGAAAGATATTATGTATTTTGAATTCTTAATCACGTTTTCTACTAGAAAATACGGGTATCTGGATTTAAATGAGATTAAGAATGCTTTGGTGTTCCATAAGAAAGTGGTTGTAATCTCGTTAGTTGGAGCATTAAATATTCACAGATTATAAGGGCTCTACAAACTTATAAAAAATATACATGCTCTACTGTTCTCTGTGTGATGAGACTAGTATAGAATTAAATGCCGCGTAAAGTCATCAACACGATTTACTGTGGGTTTTACTTGGTAGTGTAGAATGAAGGGAAGCAGTGAAAGCTCTTACAGGCGGATTCTGTCAGTTTACTCAAACATCCTTTACAATTGATAATGAGGCTGGGAAGGCTGACTGTTTATTTTGGTTACAGAATATTTGCGCTGCATTTCATGGTTTTATGCTCAAAGTAACATTCAAATAAAAGTTTATCTGAATCTTAAATTTATGTAAATTTCGTATAGGTATCATTTGTCTTGCCTTCGTAAAATTGGTGCTAAAGAAATTATTATAATATTATATCATTTACCAATATTATAAAGATGAACTTATTTAATCGGTTTCCTAAAACATGAATCATTTACATAATACATCTCGAGTGGTTAGTAAAGCTACGACAATTATTACTTTGTGAACTTTTTGTTTATTAACTAAAGCATCTCGTGGTTAATTGCTCAAAGTAGAAGTCGTTAATAGTTTCAGAAATAGTGTTTTTCAGACCTTCTGTTTTGTTTTTATTCATAAAACTCCTTGACTTGTAAAATATTAATCTCTCTTTCTACTTTTCTTTGATTTTCTCTCGGTTTTAAAGAAACATGTATAGTTATATAACCACCGTAGCATAATAATAACAAATGATAAATACAACATTATCAGTGAACCTGAAGACAAGCATTCAGTGTTTAACGATCGGCACTTTGCTAAACCTATATTATACAATAACAAAATTATACGGGTCTCCATTATGTTGAATCTAAAGTATACCAATCAAAACCATTGCTAGGCTTTATTTTATTCCCTTAAGAGTAAAATAGGTCTTAGTTATGAATCATTTTTAAATCGATCATCTATTAGCTATAACTTTATTGAATTCATTTACGTTATTGTTGTTTGTGAGTGAATTCTCTCAAAATTTCGTCTAATTACGTGTACGTAAGTTTATGCTTTCTTGCTAATTGGTCAAGTTTTATATAATTATACATATTCATATTGCACACTTTACTGTTTTTTTTATCTAATGGTTTCCAAAAATTTCTTCAGTTTTGTGTCTGATTTTAAAGTTGTGACCTGACGATGGTAGATTAAGAAATTCAAAGTCCTTTTTTTTATTTGCTGTTAATCATGTTTATGTGCCCGCAAATTACTTTTCCCGCCATCAACAAAAAAAAATAAAGTAAAAAGGAGAGGTTTTGTGTATAAGCTGTTTTAAGCCCCTTCAGTTCCTGTACGTCTGAGTTAAACTTCTTAGCTGTGGGTTTAGCTTATAAGTCTTTTTATAGATTCCTTGAATGTATCCTTCCACATCGTTCTTTTCCAGTGTTTACCTTTTTCATACTTTGAGATTTCCTTGTACATTTCTCTGGGCAGTGCTTATCTATATCGGATGATGAGCTCTGTCTCCAGAGTTCTGAAGATACCAGAGTGTTACTTATATATAATAAACGATCCGGTTGACGATAGAAATTACATAACAAAAAATTGCTATTCTAGTTTGCCGTTATACTCTCAGAATAAAAAAGGGTAGTTTCATTTCCGTAAAGAAACAACAGTTCTGTCACCACAGAGTTCTCTTTTAACTAAATAAATAAATTTACTCTTTAAATGTATATCGAATGTTATCATAGCATCTGTACAACAAGGGACCATTTGACCCTCCAAGACTGTTCTTGCACACCAACCATCGAGAAAAGTAAACATTTCAACCCAAATTTATTTTTCAAGAAATCATCTATTCTCCCTCTTATACTTATGTAAAGCGCTGGCTTTCACTACTGCTGACAGTGATTATCCGCATAAGTCAATAACCCTGCTAGAAAAATAAAATTGTCTTTTTTTAAATCTTACACTTGTGTTCTCTCGCGTTATTATCTTCAAAATATGTCACAAAGAAATAAGAGGCTTTTATCCTATAAATCACACGGATAATCTTGTAATTTACACTAATATCTCCTCTTCTTTCCTCAAGAAAAAATATATTAAGAGATTCTTATCTATCTCTAAAAGATAGCCCTCCCTTCCCTGGATTCATCCTAGTAACTCACTTCCGAACCCTCTCCAACAAATCAATATCTTTTTTTGATATGTAGGAGACAAAAATTGGGCACGTTATTTATTCCAAAAACAAACAACCTAACTAACGATTTGTATAGAGAGATAAGTACTTCTTTTGAGTTATAATCACCACTATGTCTATGAATGCTTCCTAAAATTGTATTAGCTTGAATGACTTAACCATCACTATGCCAAGATTATTTTCTTCATTCACACTATGGAAAGTGTTTAATGTCTATAATATACGTGTCATTAAACTATTGATAACCCAAATGCAGTACGTTCTACGTACTAACCAAGCCATTCTGCAATACCTCAACATCCTCAGTCCAGCTTGAATGACCAAGAGTTTATTTGCTTGTTTGGTTGTTTTTAACGCAAAGCTACACAATGAACTCTCTGCCCTCCCCACGGGAAAATCGAACCCAGGATTTTAGCACTCTAAGTCCGTATGCTTACCACTGAACTACTGTACGACTCCAAGAGTTTAATGTGTCTTTGTTTTGTTTTTATAGAGCAAAGCCTCATTAGGCTATCTATTGTGTCCGCTACAGGGAATTGAACCCCAGATTTTATTATTGCAAATCCTTAAATTTACCGCTGTCCCACCAGGGGACGAGCTTAATGCCATCAGTAAAGTTTACTAAATCAATAATCACACCTATATCGATATTATTAATGTAAATAAGAAAAAGCAAAAGCCAAAAACACTAATCCCTTACAGTGTTATTCTTCCTCTGAAAGTTATCTTTTGGTGTACGTAATTCGCCCAAGGGTCTAATATACCCAATAACCTCCCCACCCCTAAAAACGAAAATTGAAAGTGACAACATTGTGAAGAAATTAAACTGTATTAGTTTGATAATATTAGGTGAATGAAAGATAAAAAAAATTTTTTCATAATTATAGTTTACAGGACTTCAAAACTTTCAGAAAAGCTAAAGTAGTTTTGGAGAAATGAAAACAGTTTTTCAATTTGAACTAGTCCCATCATTATACCAAAGTAACATATGGAGTTAGGCCTAACGAGATTTGCTGGAAGCAAACGTTTGTTAACCTACAGTAAGAAGTGCAGTTTCCACATTAACGCGGAACTAAGCAATTGTAATTAATATATTGGCTGCTTCTGATATGTGACAACCAATATTCTATTTTTAAATTCTAGTACAACTATACTGAAATAGTATTATCTGTAGTATAAAATTCATCCCCAATATCTCTTACCTTTACATCAATTACTACATAAGAGTGTCGCTTGGCATGAAGCCCGAAGCATGAATACTTTGCGTGCAAAAGAAACATTTCACATTTGTGTTCGCGAGGAAAGGAAATTAATCATTACTATTTTTTCAAAAGGAGCATATCACAAAACTTACTTGTAAATCAATTCAACACGTTTTAAAATTATTTTACGAATATTATTTCTAAAAATGAAATTTAAAATACGAAGTCTCCCTCTGTTCTTTGCAGCTCATCGGATATCTTAAGCCTAATGATAGCCTTATTTCAACGGTAATAATCTGTCCCGTGTACATTTTATGAACAAATATTGATTAAAAACTTAGAAATTAACTTTGTAAGGCGAATTGTGCAATTACAAAAAAAAAAAACACACACAAGTGATGAATTTTCTTTCCTCAAGGACACATGTATTGAATGCTCAGTTTTATGGCAAACAGGGCGTGTCTTGCTGGCACATTGAACCTTAGAAGATAAGTGTTCTCAGTGTTTTGACTCCTACATCTAGACATCTAAGACAAGCGGAAGTCGCCAACATTGGCTCTCGAATACTACTTTACTTTACTGGACAGGATGTTGTTTGCTCTGCCAAAGTAGCCAAACTCATGCCTATTCCACGTCCCGCTGTATAAGTTTAGTGGCTTTTGCCTTGCAATATAATCGTATGTCTCTAAACACTCTCAAGGCGGACCGGTCAATAAAACCTCGACTGTGTACAAACTGCATTGCTAACTCTTGTCCTCGCACTACACTGCTAAAACTGTGTACTATATTCGCTTCCACTGAGGGGCTGCAGAGATAGTATCGTCCCATGAGACTGTGACCTCAATAATTAACACTATCCTAGCTCTGGTAGGTCACAGAACCGTACCTGGACGTAAAATGGTAACAGTACCTCCTTTGGGAATTTGAGGGATTTGACCAAATCAACATTCATATTTCAATCGCTTTCTATAACTAGAGCTCCACACTGCATTAGCCTGGTTGTTCTCTTTGTTGTTTGTGCCCTAAATCTCACCAATCTAATGGGAACTGGAGTTGTCTCTTGCTACTTATTGGCTTTAGTCCTCTACTTGTCTACTATATCTGCTATCTTCCTGAGAACCTGGTTGTGGCGCCAAGTCATTCTGATGAGTGCAAACTTGCATGACAACATATTCGAGAATAAAATTTTCAACATACAGCCTACACTTGTCTGTTTATGACCCCATCAAAAAACGTTACTTGGAGTTGGCAATAGGTCATATGTTGCTCTTTGCAGTAAGCTGATACCCAGTAATTACATTTTCCATATTTCACTCCATGTAATTTAAAAATTAATTTTGTAACGCGAATTGTGCTATTACAAAGAGAATAAAAATAGAAGTGAGGAATTTTCCCCCCATGTATTGAACGCTTATTTTAGTCTTTAAGTTTTCGTACTTCATCACCAGTGTCAACTCTGGTACGAATTTTATGCTAGCGTCACCACCAGTCCAAATATCAGGCTCTATGTTTTACATTATTTGTTTGTTTACTTGTTGTAGAACAAAGCCACATTGGGCTATCTGCTGTGTCCACCGCGGGGAATTCAACCCCTAATTTTGGCGTTGTAAATCCGTAAGCTGTCACACCGGGGTACTTTACATTATTAACATTTTGAATTTCTTAAAGGCCTAAAAAGCGATTTTAAAGGTATAAAACGCTAACTAAGTTAAAGTAGATTACAATAAATCTGTGAGGGTTAGTGGATTATTGAGTTACCGAGTAATTTTTGTTAGTTATTTGTTGCTATCAGCCAGATAGCTAGTTGTTTGTTACTATCAACCAGCTAGTCAGTTGTTTGCTGCTATCAGCCAGCTAGCTAGTTGTTTGTTACTATCAGCCAGCTAGCTAGTTGTTTGTTACTATCAGCCAGCTAGCTAGTTGTTTGTTACTATCAGCCAACTAGCTAGTTGCTTGTTACTATCAGCTAGCTAGTTAGTTATTTGTTACTATCAACCAGCTAGTCAGTTGTTTGTTACTATCAGCCAGCTAGCTAGTTGTTTGTTACTATCAGCCAGCTAGCTAGTTGTTTGTTACTATCAGCCAACTAGCTAGTTGCTTGTTACTATCAGCCCACCAGCCAGTTGCTTGTTACTATCAGGCAGCTAGTTAGTTGTTTGTTACTATCAGCCAACTAGCTAGTTGTTTGTTACTATCAGCCAGCTAGCTAGTTGCTTGTTACTATCAGCCAACTAGCTAGTTGCTTGTTACTATCAGGCAGCTAGCTAGTTGTTTGTTACTATCAGCCAGCTA
>NW_013665720.1:102198-103977 GCF_000517525.1 Limulus polyphemus | reverse complement strand
AAATAGAGATAAAGATGTTGTTAACAAGTAACTGAAATTGGTACATGTATTTTTTCAGCTAGCTTCCAGTTTAAATACAAAATACAAAGTTTAAATTTTGAGAATATTCTTTATTGTGCTATCTTCGATATTGAATCAATATTTACAAACATATCTTTAGATGAAACACTTGGTTTAGTTGTTAATAGATATTTCCAATAAGTATTTAGAAAGTTATTGGAGCTAGCTATCAAAGAATCACACTTTGAATTAGAATACGTATGATCAGTTAAATGGGATCACTGTGGGATCTAAATTAACACCAGTAGATAGATGAGTGTTTGAAAAATTAAAACCTACTTATCACAAAAGATATATGGATTACATTTTCATTGTTTTCAAACAGAAGAAACACGTAGATTTATTTTGGATTACTTAAATAGTAAACATAAGATTTACATAGAACAAAAAAAATAATAATGTTGACATTGTGACCACACCTAACTGAGTTCCCAGTTTGCCCCTGATGAAGAAAGGTCCATCTTTCGAAAACTCTAGGGTTACAAGATTTAATATATTTTTGTTTTTAATTGATTTTTCTGACCCTACGTGTCATTCCAATATAATAAGTACTGGGCATGTTCTTTAAATCTACCTTCAACAACCAAATGAACCTCAGTCAGCAATCTTACATAACCCAACAACCTCTGTCACTTACTTTAACATACAGGACAAGGACAGTTGATTACTTTGCTAAGTATCACGACAGCCTAATTTGGCACTGTTTCAAAAGGAAGAAAAAGGCTCCTAGAAGTCTACAGAAGAAGAGCCGAAAAAACTCTTCTTCTGTTTAGTGGAAAGTAGCAGGTGAAACTGATACCATCACAGAAGAAGAACCGACAGTTATAAAGATTATAATGCCATCATTACAAATCAAAACATGCCATAGGTAAATCCTTAAAAAAAAAAACACTAATACTAACCAAATCAGGGATAAATAAAGTTAGTAGACAAACCGAAAGATATTCTTCCAATAGTAGAGCTCCTTAGAGCCTGGGTAAAGTCAGGCACCCATTTAGGGCTAGCTGAATAATTAGAAAAACAGATATTCCGAATCTCATGTGTTTTTTTTTTTACAAACGAGGTTTCTCCTACCGCATTTTGAACCCCAGGTTTCTTCAGTTTTTTAACAATCTTATTGGGACCGAACGTAGAATAAATAATTTTACGGAACACCACGACCGTCACAAAACTACTATATCTACACCTTATTTTGTAACTAACTTTTTAGGGTAATTATGAACAGCTTTAGTATGAAGAGCACCATCAGTTTCACGTCCACTTAGTTTAACATTTCTTAATACAAGCTCTATAATAGTTCCTTGTTAATATACCATTATGTCATTAGTTTCTGTCAGCTACCTTAGTTGTCATATTTACCAATGTTGTTGCTTCTTTAAGTCTTATTGTTATTATTGTGATTCTAAATGGGTCGAAGTAAGAATCTATGGCATGCATTGGTGGGTTTGAGGATTCAAACTGTTTTCAAATTTAATAACATTTGTTTTTATAAAGAAAGAAGATGGACATATTAATACGACTAGGTGGAATATTGTTCACAATCATCAGTAGGTCAATAGTTGATAAACTTAATTGACTCACTAAGCTTTTAAAATAATTTTAAAAAGCAATGGTAATAAATAATATAAACGCCCCCCCCCCTTTGGGGGGGGGAGGGGAGAGGTAGGGGGGTTGAGGGGTTGGAATATCTTGTGGGGTAAGGGATAAAAAAGCAATATG
>NW_013665720.1:90321-101948 GCF_000517525.1 Limulus polyphemus | reverse complement strand
CATAAATAGCCCATAGAACAATCACCCAACCAAGTAATATAAGATTTAATTTAAATTTTACATTTTAACTAAAGTTATTAAAAATATAATTTTCCATCTAAACTACGTATACTAAACTCTACATTTTCTTTTAAACCAAAAATACTTCTCTATATCCTACGGTTGTCTATAGAAAAATAAGTTGTTTTAGCATTGTATAATTGTGATTATATCTAAGCTAAGTTGTTTTAGCATTGTGTAATTGTGATTATATCTAAGCTAAGTTGTTTTGGATTAGTGTAATTGTAATGATATCCAAACTAGAATGAAAAATTATTTTATGATCTAAATTTATCATCTTCATCCTTTGAAATATACTTCTTGTGATGGTTAGTCGTTCTTCTAGGATGTGGCCCTTTGGTTGATAAAAACAAATGTTACCTTGATGTGTGGCTGTGAGCTTATTTTTAAACTTTATTTAAATTACATTTTGAGTCATGTGAAAAAAAATACATTAGATTCTCTTAGTAATTACCTTCACAAAATTACATTTAAGAGTTGTCCCTTGTCTAAGCTGCTTGAGCAGAAAGCTGTACTATATGCTATTACACTGCGTCCACCACGAATAATTAAACTCCCAGCTGGCCCATATTCACATGCACTATAACAGTTAATACTAGCAAATAAGAGAGAAGCTGGACAGCATGTCCATAAAAAATACAACAAAAAAAACACAAGAGAAACTTAATGTCTGATGTTCAGCAAACACATATCTATAAGCTGTAATTATCTGCGATTCTAACATACACTATATTACCAAAAATATTGCAAAGCACACTCGTCACCTAATAATGGGCAAGTTTCCCATTGAAATTCAGTGCGAATTCTACAACGCACTGCTGAGTAGTATTTATAGATGTTAACAATTTTCACAAACAATGAATTAGAATAAAAAGTCACGAGGAAAGGAGATTACAGACTTAAAAAACTATTATTGAACTTAGTGTCATAATCTGCGTTAAAATTAATTTATCTAATGGGTAATTATATGCAACAGATAGAAAAAGGATTGAGTCATTCAACAAATCAGTATGAAAGAGATAATTTACAGAATGTACAACAGCTAACACTAAACCTTTACATTGAAAGTAAATTGATGAAAATACAAAAAGAATGAAATAGAGGTTACTAAAGTGAAGCTAAAGCTAAACTAAAGAAGAATAGTACATACATCACTAAAGTATATCTTAAACACTCGGAAAACACTGATCAATTAGTATCCGAACAAGAAGTCTGGTCACAACATGATGTTGCTGGTCAGAGGTCAAGACAAAACTAAGCTGAAAGTTGACAACCAGTTAATTCCCCACTTGCTTATAGCACTTGTACGAGAAACATTATTGAAGAGGTAAAAAGTACTTGTTCCAGCGGAACTAAGTTAATCAGAGGTTAACCTGAGATCCTTAAGTTTTATAGGAAGGAATGACATATTACGTGTTGTTTTAGAACCTGTCACTATAGCTGTCCAACATAATTTCTATCATTCGCAATCAACTTATTAATCTTATACCTAAATGAGGTTCCAAAAGCATCATCTGTTTTGTACGGTGTTCATTGATCATCACAAGATTCTGCAAGCTGACAAGTGTTTTATTTAAATCATCAATCTTGTATTGTTGAAAGTGAAAGAAAGAAGGAAAATAGAAGCGTTATCGGTATACCAGTAAAGTGACTTATGTATGTTGTATAACATGGTTTGGATTCATCCCGTATCAGTGTCTAAACTTTCTAGAATATAACTTAAGACTCTCAATGCACTTATGGTGAAGTATTGTCCTCATTCTGAAAATAATCTTTAAGATAGAATAATTTTAATTATGTAGTTGTTGTTGTTTTCAACAATAACATCAAATAAAAACATAACAAATGATACAGAGTTAAAAGTTTAAATTGTTGATTTTTCTCCCACATGAGTTTGTGCATAACGTAAAAGGGACCATCATAAATTACATCACAAATAACTACAATATAATTATAAAACTGTACTTCGTCTGCACTAGACTAGAAAACCTTATCCCTACATGTTTAATTCTTTATGTATTTCCTACTTTTATTCAACATACATCTTCAAATGTCTACAGTTTAATAACTACACACTTTATTATGGTTATATGTCCTTTATAAATACCAGCCCCACAGTGGCACAGCGGTATGTCTGCGGACTTACAACGCTAGAAATCGGGCTTTGATACTCGTGGTGGGCAGAGCACAGATAGCCCATTGTGTAGCTTTGTGCTTAACTACAAACAAATACTAACTTCTTTTTATACCGTTCCCTAATGGTGGCGTCTATATAATGCAGCATATTGAGGAATTTAATGTTTTTGCCAGTTACTGCACTCAATGTAAAGAACTGACCAAAGCAAAAAAGTGGGTAAAAATCACTCACTTTGCATGTAAAATACGTACCGAGAGGTCACGAAATGTAATTAGTGAGGCTAGTTGCAATATCTTTCGTATGTTTGTTTATTTTTTTTCTGTGACTCATATGCTATTATGGGCCTTATAAACAACAAAGTCATAATCGTACAGACAATTTGGTGCATACATCTTTTTAGAAATATATATTTTACAAAAACTAGTTTGTTATCAGCGTCACATGATAAATAGAAAGTCTCTGTTGATATCTTTATCTCATTGAAGAAGGAAGATCCCCATGACAGAAACGATGTAGTTGGACAATTTTTTATTTATTCATTTTTACCTTTTGAAGATTGGTAGATTACTAATCATTCCAGTAAACCTGGTAATGTAGACATAGCAACAAAGCTTTGGATGCCAGCGGCTTTGCCTAACAATCTAAATACCAGCAAATCACTATTTCTACGCAGGTTCAGCGCCATCAGGATTTTTACATAGATCTGCAACGTGGTTCGACTGCAAAAGGCACCATCGTAATATTGTCTTGTTGAAAGCACACCCTTCGTCCTTGCCGCTTTATATATTCCATCTAGTGTACGAGGATGACGATTTCCCAGCATCCGTTTCAACAATCAAGTCTCAAGAAATCCATTGGCTCTGTGTCCGTCAATTTGACTGGTATGTTTTGGCATCGAATAGTGTGACTACTCATTTCATTCTTCAGCTGCTTGGGGTATGCGACAGTTGAATGGATATGTTGTGGAAGTAGCTTATGAGCGCGTGAGTTGTGTCGCTTTTCCAAGAGGAAAACCTTTTTCATTATGTTGTGTACTGTTGACACTGACCTTTGTGTTATTGTATTCTCACTTTACTTACCACGGCTGAGATACGACTTGTTTCTCTTTCAGATGGTCCTGGTGCTTCTAGTATATCCATATTCTTTTGTTTTCCAATGCAAATAGTACAAGGGATAACTAAATCTCGATCTAAACACATTTCGATGTATGAATATTTTGCACCGAAAAGAGTTTTTACCTACACTTTCCAAAGGCGATCAATGTTTGATGGCATCACACTACCTACATAACTTGTAACAACGTGAAACGGAAATTCTGATACATGTCATGCCACCACGACTGTATTTCAGTTGTGTTTACCGCATGACTTGCTTATTTGAATATTCAAAATTGTTTTAGTGTATAATGTACTCAACCCTGTTGTAGGTGCGACAAAAATGTTTCTTTTTCATGAGCAACAAACATCTATATATTTTTGGAATAAAAGAAGAGACGTGTTATTATAATATCAGGATTTTTGTAGTTGTGCTTAATTTTAGCCATTCTAACCCAAACTCTCCCCATGAGGTTTTGACCTATGTTCCTACTTATTTTTGATAATTTTACAATTTCTTTAAGGTGAACTAGCAAAACTCCAAAAATAGTAGATGTACCTTGGTACTGAATGCATCATCTCAACTGTGAACAATGGTGGGGGTAGTCTCGTGGTGTAGGATTCTTTTAGCTGGTTCAGTTTTTATGCCACTGTCAATAGTTAAACGAGCTATGAATATCGTGCTATGTTGGAACATTCTCGAATATACTTTACTACCTGTATTAATCAACGTCTATGGTCATACCCTTTTCAGCATGATAATGTACCATATCATGTTTATCAATGGGTTAGACAATTAGCATAAATTTTAATTAGGTTATCAGCCCAGAGTTCCTTCTTAAAAGGACAGGTCCCGCAGACTCACTACATTTAGAGTTACTTTGTTACGAGAGTGGCGATCTATTCCAACAGGTGTTTATAATCAACTGGTGCGTAATATTAGTAGTAGAGTCCAGGTTATGATTAAATAACGAGATTATAGATCAAATCCACGAATTTACTAAGTTGTATTTTCCTGCTTGGAACGTGAGGTATGTATATAATATAGTTTCCTTTTGAGCAATAACGAACAAGTTCAATAAATAATATAAATAGTTTACTGTCTATTTAGCTTTATACAAATAACTAAAAGAAAAGTATAACACTTATTATCTTGTCAGAGTTAATTTATCTGGCTTGAATTATAAGATAATGAAAATCCATACTAAAGTTTTCTGAAACCTAGGTAAAGATATATTTTAAAATAATATTTCTTGGTGTGAAATTGAAATAAAATAAAATTTCAAAATAACTATCATATCACGAAAAATATTCAGAAAGCGTCATTTTGATTACAATTCGTTACTTCTGTGGCTCTCTAAACTGTATATATAAAAGAAAGGCAAACAAGGTTGCTTGTTTCAGGTCAAAGCCACATTAGGCTATCTGCTGTATCCACTGCTATGAATCGAACCCCAGTTTTTAGCATTGTAAGTTCGTAAATTTATCGCTGACCTACCAAGTCAACTAAAGAAGGAAACATAAAGAACAACATCAGCTTGGTCCAAATAGAATGGTTTAAAAAATAAACTCAAAACAATAAGTTTGAATCATTTCTTTGCTTCTCTTCATATTTTCATACAAGTCATGTCACCCTACATTTGACGCTTTTACTGTTAATTCAACTTCTATCCATTTTCAGCAGTTGTGAATGGCCCAGTGAGTCCGTATTCCTAATGAAACCCCATTTTAAAAAACAAAGCATGAAAATGAATGCAAACGTTGTAAATCGACACTAAATCCTGTAAGGATGGAATGTAAGCGGTGAAAGCTACATATCTAGTGTGTGAGTATGATGAATGTTGCATACCAGGACCAACACCCATTGATTGCTTCTACCGTATACTCCCATTATAGCAACAACAGTTTCTTACTTCACGTGATGGATTGCATGCCCAATAAACGAGCAGCTAAGCCTGTCTCTTCCTGGTGGTAAACTTTACCAGTGCACATCCGTCATTTTTCCTTCGCGCATTGTGCGAACTGATTTGAAGAAGATTAAAGCTCTTTCCGAGGATATCTGAAGAGTTGGAACTCCGTTATACTAAATGTAGTCCTAGACGTCAGAATTGTGTTAACGGTTGAAATTGGTTTATATAGTTTCTTTTTATGCATCATCATCTCATTCATTTTGTTTTTCGTGACTCACCTACCATCCTTATCTCAACTACCAAGTAGATGATGAATATAATGAACAATGAATCTGAGATCTAGTTTGTTGTTATAGTTTATCATCTAGATTTTATGAGAATACAAGCAGAACGCAACCGTCTGGTATGAACTTATCCAAGATGAAAAATATTAATGGCCATTTTTTTGGTGAAAATAGCTTTATTTGTAACAAGCATCACCAGAAGAGGACATGATCAAAACCTATAAAAAACAACTCCATCAAAAACTATTAAAACTAATTAAATTCATCCCTAACTCTATTCTCATCTGATCACTGTGCAAACGATTAGTAATAATAGGCTGAGAATGTTTATGTTTATTATAGTTTGTTGAAAATATTTCCAATAATCATCTGTTTAACTCTTTTTCAATTATCCATGTTAATAGCTTTCAATAGAAATTGAGTATGTGACTGCTTTATTAGTTATTTCAGATATTTAGTTTTAATCCTGTAGAATAAATACGGCTAAGTGATATCAACGATATCATGTCAACAATACTGATTTAAATCTAACTTAACATCTTGTAGGGTTAATAATAAAATTTACTCTGGAAGTGTTGTCGAGAAGACTTTAGTTAAAATTTAATAAATATGACTTAGAGCGTGTGGCTAAACTGAATAAACCTATTTTTATCAGAAATATTAACTTTTTAGAACTTCTTGTATAAAGGGTAATGCTGTCAATGAGAAGAAAGCACACCAAAAATTGATAACCATAGTGCAGATACAATTACGTGCTTAAAGTTGGTGGAAGACATGACAATTTAAGTTTTGACTGCTTTCTGGTACAGATCTTCGCGTAGCTTGAAGGAAAATAAACCCAAGTAGAGTTTAAGGTGCCATGTTGTACCGCTCGTTCAGTAGCTTGTTGAAATTACAGGTCATTCATTGGTTCATTGTAATGACGTATAGATTATCAGGTGGTTTTGGGGTAGAGATAGCTAGTCAAAGTTTTACATTTGTAGTTTGATTGAAGAGCTTAACAACTGAAGTTCTAGTTTTCATGTGGGACGAGTCTGCATCACGTGGTTTAAATAGAAGAGCTGCCCAGCAGAGGTCTTCATTATTGTGTTTTTAGTATGGTAATATTTTTCTTATTAGGCTCAGTATACATATAGTAATATTTTGTATAATGAAAGTTAACACTGCTAATGATTTCTACACAGTAATTCCTGGTTATAATTTTGTTATTTTGGAACGTATGTTTATGTTCACGTTGAGAGAAGGATTTGTCTTTTTCTTGCTCTACTTACTAGCATCTTTATGTAGCACTGTTTACTACTTGTATTAGAAGAATTTCAGTATAAGTCTTTCTTTATTATTTACTTCGCCATTTTAGACCGGGCGTGGCATAATATCTACCTGCCGGTCGCTATATACAACTGAACACGCTCTGTACTTCCAGTTGTGGGTGCATTATAACCCGAACAGTCATTCCTAATATTCGGTTAAGAGTAGCCTCGTAGGTTGCTGGTGCTGCTGACTGCTTACCCTTCCTCTGACTGTTAGTTCTAAAATAGAGTGGCTATGCCTGAAACTGTAATTCTTGTGTCAGGTTGAAAATACCACGTTCCTCTTCATCTCCATGGATACTTTTTTCGGTTTTGTTTGAAAGTAAAATACCAACTAAATCAGTACACTCTTATAGTTCAAGTGTGGATTGTTTAATTTTTTTACAAATAAAGAAGTAAAGGATCATGATTTAAATAAGACGTATTATTGATAACCAATCTCATTCAGTCCATCAGTAGACGGCAGTAAGTTAATCGACTTACGACTCTAAACTACGAGGTTCGATTCCCCGCGGTGGACACAGCAGATAGACCACTTTGGATTTGTTCTAAAACAAGCAAGTCACTGAATTTTTCAATAATTTTCCCTTTACGTGTTACGATGACATCTGTTCCCTGAATTTCGTTTGGCTCTTGATAATTTTTAAGTAGTTGGAAATATCTCGCATTCAAAACTGAAACACAAAAATACAATTTTAAAACTTTCACTATCACACCAAGAGACGTTAGTTTTATGTTCAACTTGATTCTTCAGCTATTAAACTAAAGCAATGCAAAATAAGGAAACGTATTAGAATGGACAAATAACAGTTTTTTCAATTTATACCGTGAATGGCGCTGTTACAAAGTTTTCTTTAAGCCACAATTTCCAAATTGAATAGCTGGTTTACAGAAATCTAGAAAAATAGTATGAAAAAACTATAAAACTCAAGATAAAACTCAAGCATTAGTATAGAAAACTAAAAGGCTAATCTAGGAACTAAGACCGTCCTGCTCTATATATATATATATGTGCATATACTATTTAATATTTTGTTATTAGGTGTTAAAGAGATTCGAATAAAACGTTATAAAATACATCCCTTAAACTTCATATATTTTCCTCGTTAATTATATAGTTTTGTATATATGTTTTAAGGATCAACATGATACATCTGCTACATGCTGCAGATCCGCCATGCTCTGATGGATGGAGCTTAGTTGTGTCATGTTCTAGCAACATCGGTTTTGTTTGTTTGTTTGTAGTTAAGCACGAAGCTATACAAGGGACTATCTGTGCTGTGCCCACCATGGGTATCGAAACCCGATTTTTAATCTTATAAGCCTTCAGACTTGCCGCTGAGCTACTGGGAGAACGCAACATCGGTTGCAGTGTATTACTGATTGTTTGTTTTATTAAGCACAAAGCTACACAATGGGATGTGTATACTGTGCCTACTACAGATATCAAAACCTGAGTTTCAGCGTCATAAGCCCTCGTAGTTGTCGCTGAGCCACTATGTGTGTGTGGGGGGGGGCAACAATATTAACTTTTTATTTATGTATACGCGTGATTTGGCTCGTGTATAATTCTAACCATAGAAAGCTACTTCTGAAATATAGCTAAATTGATTTTATCTTATTTATGCATTGACCTGAGTCATTCCATCTTGGTGTCACACGCGCTCTCTCGTGGGAAATATTGCTGTAGGAATACATATATAAATATACTAAGTAGATCTTCACAATGCTATCAATCATTGGCAAGTCATGTGATGCCCACATGTAATTACCTACTTATTATAGGTGATGGAGCGACCAAGAGTGATGTTAGTAACGCATGCAGAATTTAAACAGGTTTTCTTCAGATTTCCCTTTAAAAATATTTATCTCCAGTTTCTAAAGAAAAGCACAGTTGATCATCTAGTGTAGATGTTTCGCTGAATTGTGTTTGTTTGTCTTTTGTCCAATACCAAATAATTTGTTGTTTCACAGCCATGTGTACAGTCTGTTTCTTCAATTCATTTAGATAGGGGAGTCAAGTTTATCTTTGATACATTTTCTTTCATTCATCAGTGTACCAGATAATACCACAGAGTGAGGTAGTAAGGTTAAACTTCTGTGTCACGACTCTATAGTTGTTTCTAAGGAGTTTTCTGTGTACGTTTCTGTGCTCTTTTACTCTCTTTAACCACAAAAATTTGATCTTTGAAACATTTTCCAAACAAAAGGATTGTGCGTGAGAGCAGAAGTTAGTTGTGGAAAGTGGTACAAATGCACATAATCTTAAGAGAAATCCTCTCCTGGACGTCAATCTTTTGTCATTAACGGGAAAGACCATGCCCATGCTTTTAGTCCAACCTCAGCTCACGGAGAACTGCAGTCACAGATTTCTCAAACTTTTGCCCCTGTTGATTCTCTGAATCTGAATATTGGTGTACAGGAGAAACGAGTGACTGAATATCATAATGCTGACCTGCGCTCTTGAATCCTTAAAACAGAATAGAGAAGTCTTTATGGGTAAGTGGATTGTTGATGACCACTGGGATTGAATACCATTGCTGGTCAATGTCATCCACAGCAGAAAGGAATGAAGAGATGCTACAAGTCTACAAGTTGGACATAAGGATAAGACATTGAAAGCTCAGCAAAGAAAACGACGAACTGTGAAGTAGACAAAAGTATCTCCAAAATGGAAGTCATGCTGTTAAAACCATAAGGGGTCTTACTGCATTTCAAGCAGGCTCCCATATTTGTCACACCAACTCGTTGTTCTATTCTTCAAGAGTATGATACTATGTGTCTCTGGGCACCAACACCCACTGGTTCCTATGACATCGTGGGTGTTTTAGACACATTTTCGTTGAGACACTGCTGAAGACATTTTGTTTCACCAGTTGCTGGTTTTTGTCAGAAAAACGAAGCAAATAACTACCCCCTACATACAGAGGTACTGCCAAGTAAGACCTAGACTGTTTTCATAAACATTTCAAGGAAATCATCGCCTGCAATGGCTTGACTCAGATTTTGAGTTGGGGCTGTACTTATCGCTTCCAAAAAGAGTCAGATGAGGAAACGGCAATGGAGGAGTTGATTCTGACTGACTAACGATGATTGGTTGATCGATAAATTGACTACTGAAAGGGAGTTGCGACCCTTAATTTCCGAACTATTTAGCATTGTTTCATGGGGGAATAGTTGCAGAACACTGTGTAATAGCCATTTGTTTATTGTATAAATAGAACAGCTGATGTTACTAGATATCATACCTAGAACATCAACAGTTTGTACAACTGGAGGCGATTGCTAGGTTTTCAAAAATATGAATGGTTAAAGGGTTATTTGACCCTTAATTTCCGAACAAGTGGGTGGTTATTCCCTGACAAGGCTTTGGTCCAACATTTTTTGACAATTGCTCACCCTATCAAGTTGAATAGTAGCAGACTTTTTGTTGATCAGACTGCGTGTTGCTTGCTAGATACTCAACTATGACAACTGATGTGAGTAAATGTAATACTCAGGAACAATTGAGTTGGAATAACTGTTTGTATAGTTTTCTTGAAAAGCTTCATGGAGACTATCATACTCATTTTGGAAGTGATATACAAGAGTTAAGGCAGAGATTTAACACCGCCCATCAATAACTCTTGGGCTGCTCTTTATCAACGAATAGTGAGATTAGTCGTCACGTTATACGCCCTACGTTTGAAATGGCTAGATGGACAGATTTTAATACAATGAGAATAACTGTTAGGAATTTGAAAGAACCTGTAAACTTCAAGAACTTTGTGATCCTTGCTTTAGAGTACCAAGGTGAATGTTTACGACCTACAGCACATTTTTATACACACACACAAATACCTGAGTACGTTTCTGTCTTTGTTGTAAGTATGATTTTAATTACAAATTAGAAACAAGTCCATACCATCGGGTGTTAACATTGCGAGCTCAGAATATTACTTTCAGATATACAGTGAAGGGGTTGTGCACTAAATATGAATTAGTGTAGAAAACCCCTTGTTTCACTGTGTTTATTTTTATACAGTGCCGATTGTACTGTGTGATTTGACATTATGTGTGGTGGTACAGTATAAAGGTAGTTCAATTAGTGGTGTTTGTAGCTGTCTAGAACAGTGAAACTATCTTACCGGAGTTGTTTGTGCGTTGGTATATAAGGTGGTGGGTAGCATAAATATCTATATAGGTTGTAAGAATCTTACCAGAAAAGTCTCCTTTCAGCTAAATTTTGCATGTCATTATTTCGTAATGCTGGACGAGTGTCGAGCCTATCGGCTCACAGATAGCAGTACGGTAGTGGTCGGAACGGATATCAAGATAAAAATCAGTGAGAGCAATAGCTATCGTTGCCATGGTTATGTGAGTCATAGACAGCCAGTCGGGTGCTATAAGTACATACAATATAATATGTATTATTGATATATGTGTATATATATATAGTTCTATACGTATATGGTAATGTGTGTGTGGAGTTTACACGTTTATGGATATTATATACGAAATCGTTCATGTATGTTCCATAACAAAGTGCTATCCTGGGGAAATAAAGGAATGATGTTAAGAAGTTGAGATATGAAGTAGAATTGTGAATACTGGTTATCAAAGTAAGATATACCCGATAAGTATCTTGAAATATCCGGAATTCGTAGATTTTTTTATTTTTAAAATATCAGCATTATTGATCAGTAGTAGACTCAGTACCTGCGCTTCTAGTCATGAACGTTTTGATACAGTGCCAATATACCCTTCACATAGTTCCATGAACGTTTTGATACAGTGCCAATATACCCTTCACATAGTTCCATGAACGTTTTGATACAGTGCCAATATACCCT
>NW_013665720.1:81265-89634 GCF_000517525.1 Limulus polyphemus | reverse complement strand
TTTGGGGCATTGTGAGAATCATCTCGTCAATTTTAGATTGTGGGATTTTCGCCCACTCTTGCTTCAAAACTTGAGAGTCGATCGCTCTTTGAAGTTGGTATTTTTGGTCGTTTCTTGACTTGCCAGTCGAGTATGGCCCAGAGGTTTTCGATGGGGTTCATGTCAGGAGATTGGCTCAGCCAGGGCAACTTCTGGATACCATTTTCTTCCTGCCACTTTTGGGTGTTTCTAGCAGTGTGACACGGTGCTCCATCTTCCTGGAACAACGTTGTGTTCTTGTCCATGAAACCAGAGGAATAAAGCGGCAAGAGTCCTTCCTCCAATATTTCGACGTATTTCACAAAATTTATGTTGCCAACTCATTCCACTAAGTTCGATCTCCCATCAACCCAAACAGTTTTATTTAAAACGTTGGTGATATAATAGAAAATAGTTTAATTCAGAATTTAAGTTTAAAACTGAATCGATATTTTTACTTTCGTGATAAATTTTATGCACTTGCTCTAGGCTAGGTGATCCTACACAATATCTTCACTTTAGACTTATTATACCAACACTCACTGCACTTATAATGTTTCATGGCACCCCTCCTCCCGTCACTAAAATCGTAATGGGCAGATAGTAATCGAACTATTCTATCTGATTAAATGCATTTTGGCTTTTATGATTCTCCCTATTTCGAGAAATCAAGTGTGAAGTAACACACACTGGCTTCTATGTAGGTTAGATTTTTCTAACAAATAATATGCTATGGAAATATCTGGAAACATGTTATAGTCTTTGATAGATAAGTGTTTAATTTTTTGAGTGAAATATCTTAGATTTATCTAATATGGGATAAATAATCACGTTATCTCTTTACGCCTTCTTAAGCCTTGCAAAAATGTCTTTTAATCTTTATCATATAAATGATAATAAATATAACCTTACATTTTCCACATATTATCTAGATTGATGTATTGATCAATACAAAGAGTATAGGTGTTTTAAGAAAAGTCAGTTAGATCATGTGTTGTGTTAATTTTGATGTCTTGAAATGTGCTGTTATCTTGTTGGAGGAGACATTGCAGAATATGTTATGAATTTGCTGAAGGAGGCATTCCAGAGCATGTTATTAAATTGCTGGAGAAAGCATTGCAGAACATGACAACTCATTGGAGGAAGCACTCTAGAATGGAATTTTTGACGTTTATAGAAAACAGCTCTAAATTTGCTGACTTCATTTAAAAATAACTGTTAATAGAGCTAAGTTTTGTGTGTTTTGATTTCTCCGCAGGGAAAACATTTTCTATGCTAGGAAACAGTAATTCACCACAAAACCTCGGGGTTATACCTTCCGCTGTCAGTTGGCTCTTTAAGCTGATCGACGAACACAAGGAAAGAACACAGTCCAGGTTTTCTGTGCGTGTCTCAGCTGTTGAAGTGAGTGGACGAGACGAGGTTATCAAAGATCTACTGGCCAACTTTGCCTCAGGTTAAAACCACTTTGTGTCCCCCTTCTCACTCCTAGTTATTCTTTTTATCTCCATTATTTTAGCAGTGTATTCAGCAAAATAAAGTTGAACGGGATCATACTGATCAGCATTTTTATTGTGTGGAAAATAACTGTTTGAAGTTTTGCATGAAATTTAGTGTAGTCAAAACAAAATTTTTATGTTTGTTAATTACAGTATAAAACCTGATTAAGTATTATAAGTTTATGGATCAAAATCACATCAAATCTCTCATCTTCAACTATTTGTGTAGCTTCCAAGAGAGACACATTAAGTCAACCTTATGTGATTGGGTGTAAATTTTATTTATTACATAAACTATCTTCATTGTAAAAGGAAAATGACAGTATTTGATAGTTGTGTCGATAAAAACTCGGTTTACGCCAAAGTAATGCATCAGAAAAGAGAAGTTTTTGTTTCCACAAAATAATCGTATTTGAGAACACATTACACCCTAAAATAATGTACAGTGTGCAGAAAGCTCTGCCCTCCAAAATGTACTTGTATAAGTAGAACGTAATATACGAGAAGACAATATGCATGTAATCTTCTTAAATAGTAAAGCCCATGAACTCAGTCGATGTGGATCTCGATGGAATACTTTCTACAAGGTGACCAAAAAGTCTGGAATCATCAGCACTTCAACGTATTTTACAGAATGTGTTGCACATGCTGTCCTTGTGATTCGAAATAAGTTTGGATTAACAACAGAATTAACTCGACTTTCTCATGCTTTGACCTATGGTTCCAAACTTTTCGGACACCCTGTATATTAGACTTTTAGATATTTGATCATTATTTTCCGTAGAACTGTGATTTTTTTCATGTGTACAGAGGTAATGAATTGCATTTTAAATAAAAGCAATGTAACTATTGTACATTTTTGCTAGGATCTGAAGGGAGTAGTCCCTCACCGGGCATGTACTTACAAGAAGAAGTCCTATTTGGTTCTCACTTGACGGAACTGAGAGCTCCAAACGCTGAAAAAGCGGCGTTTCTTCTGGATGCTGCAATCGCAGCTCGCAGCGTTCCTGGTAAAGTTTATTATTATTTTTTGATAATTTAATAAATATACATTATAAACAGTTAGTTAGCAGTTCAAACACAAAATGTTGTCCAATATAGTAAATCAACATAACAAAAGATTGTACCTATTTAAAACCATAAACTATGATCTAAACTACATATCTATGTCAGGAAAATCCATCTTTCTGCTTTATATGTTGTTTAATATATTGATGTAATCTTTATATTTACAAACTTGTTTTTGACATCCATCAAGATAACAGCGAATGCTTTGGAGTAATATGGCATAATTTTAGATTTTAATGAACATAACACTTCACAAACATAAAGCTATTTAAGATTTTCATGTGGTAATCACCATACTTGTGAAACATGCATATATTGGGCAAAAAACAAAAATTAAATATTTGAGCTTCCAGAAAAAAAAAATTAATTTTATGTAATTATACAACAAACTTACAGTGCAAAACCTACAAGTCAGTCCTAAAATAAAATTTCGTTTAAGTTTTTTATGAAAATGTATTTGAATTAAGGACAAAATCTTGAAAATAATTCTAACACAATAAAATAAATAAAATAAAATTACGGTATTTTGACAATCCTTGATTTTTCTTGGGATAAAATAATAATGACTTTAAACAGTTCATCACTCTCATCTATGTCTTATAAATATTTTATGCAAATGTTTTGTATGTTATTTCAGCAACTCCAGAGGATCGACAGAACAGTCACTTTTGTTTCACACTTAATGTATACCAGTACAGAGCAGAGCAAGGAAGTCAAGTTGGAGGTATGACACAGCTCAGCCAACAGCTGTAGCTTGTTCTTCATGTCATTGTGGACGTGTTGCTAGTGGTCGTGTTAAACGATAAGTCAGCGTTTTGATTTATTTTGCACGAAATTGACTTTGAATGTGCTTCCTGTCTTTGAAGTACTCGGTAGTTGATAAATATGTTTCTCACAAATTATCGTTGTCGTCCCCCAGTAGTACAATCGTAAGTCTGCGAACTTATAACCTTAGAAATTGGATTTCGACACCCGTGGTGGGCATAGCACAGATAGCCCGCTGTGTATCTTTGCGCTTAACTACAGGCAAACACAAAGTATTAATCTAGCTTGGAACGTTAATTCGATTCATTCAATAAACCTGACAGTTACAATAAACATGCTATGATTGTATTAACACAGGACTTGCTATCAGTGCTAAACACGGATTTATCCAAGGAAGTTGAAATCAGTTTCCTGTAGAAGTCTGAACATTAGACGCGTGTAAAGTAAGTATTATAGGTTTCTCAAGACAGTATGAAATATTTTAGTCAATAAACCTAAATGTATCAAACTGCTACATGCAAATATATGACTTTTGCTAATTGGAAGCTCTCTTATTGGAGATTATCGTTCTTTTGGTGTCATACGACAAACTTATTGCTTAAAATCACAATATAAAGCAACATTTAAGAATAATTCCCGGCCCGGCATGGCCAGGTGGTTAGGGCGCTCGACTCGCGGGTTCGAATCCCCGTCACACCAAACATGCTCGCCCTTTCAGCCGTGGGGGTGTTATAATGTGACGGTCAATCCGACTATTCGTTGGTAAAAGAGTAGCCCAAGAGTTGGCGGTGGGTGGTGATGACTAGCTGCCTTCCCTCTAGTCTTACACTGCTAAATTTGGGACAGCTAGCGTGTAGCTTTGCGCAAAATTAAAAAAACAAACAAAAAATAAAACAAGTATAATTACAAATGTTCATATTTAATGTCTTGAACGATATATTAGATCTTTCTAGGAAATAAATATACGTAACAGTTGTTTGGAATATTACGTAGTTTCTTTATAAGTACTGCTTAACTTATTTTTACAAAATATTTAAAAGTTCTAACAACGAGTAACTGTAACATAACGTATTTTACATTCAGGAATCAAATAAATGGTAAATTAAATGCTGCACTATGAAAACAAACTTTGAGTAAATCAACTATTTTGTTTTCAGTTACAGGTGGCCGAAGTCGTCTTCACCTACTGGACTTAGCAGGGTCTGTTGACCAAACAAATTTCTCAAAAGATCCGAATCATCCATTGTCAATGACAGGCTTAGGAAGCGTCCTCGCAGCTCTTGTAAACGGTCAAAGACACGTGCCTTACAAGTAAGTTATAGACGTTAATAGCTAAGCTCGCAACTTTTGGCTATGGTAAGTCTGATTGCAATTGAAAAAAAAAAAAGATGGGTATGATTAAAGACCTAAAATGGTACAAATACGCCACAAAAATCAATACTGGTTGAATTATAGTTTTAACAGCTATAGGTAATCTTGAATATATTATCTGTAATAATAGCGAAGAGTCGTGTTGTATATATCACTATGATGATAACATGCTTTACAGTTGAGCTTTAGCATAGCAGGTATAGGGAGAACGACATGACCTGACATAGAACGATCTTCTGTAGAGTACGATTTGGATAACACAAGGATATATTGTGTATATAGCTTGTGGCAAGTTTAAGTGCCTTGATATCCCGAAATGTCGATGGTCTGCTCCCTGTTGACCTATTACAAAGCATAGTTGGTCACTCAGTATGCGGTTGGTAATGTCAGGAGCAATGGAATGCTGTGTTCAGGTTTCATCTGTTTTATAGTTGCTAAGCTTTAATTGACACAAGGACGAATCACCGTGAGCAGCAGTTAATTAGAACCGAGATCTGTTGACGACATTTATACACAAAATGCAGATAACAAAATTATATTACTGTAGATTCAGTCAAGTACACTAAGCTAACGTTTGTTTAAAGGGGGTCTTATGAAGTGAACAAGATACACATCGCTGCCTATTCTGTAGTACCAGCCGCCATGTCACAAGTGTCTTCTTCATCTTTCACCATATGAGGTGACCAATATTATAAGATATGGTAATACATATATAACATTTTAGTATTTATTAATAAAGTAAATATACTCTGATTGACAGGTACAATCATGGCCAAAATGTTTGCACACTGTTTTATATTGATACTGTTCTATATGGATGTTATTGTCTAAATGCATGGAGTAGTTATTGAGTTAATGCCCGAGTAGTAACGAAGAAGGTAGCGTATGATCAGACAAATATGTACGGGTTTTATTCTGGTCTATATAAGTTGTTTTGAGCATTTGTTCCTCAAAACAAATATACACACCTGTTTTTGTTTAAAAGGATGTGCTTTTGGTAAAATATTTTTTTAAACAGATCAACGCTTTGTTCAGACAATTTCTCTGTACTTGATGTAGAGTCATGTCTCGTCACGTGCCAGAAAGTATAGAACGTCAAATTTTTCGACTGTCCAGAAATTGTATGAAGCACATGTGCATTGCCAGAACAATAGAATACCCCCAGTGTACTGTATCCGAAGTACTGAAACATCATAGGACTACAGAAAATGTTGTTCCAGGAAAGTCTACTGGTAGATACCGAAAAACTACTGCCCAAGTTGACCGTATTTTTATCATGTTAACACGTCAAGGTCGAAAGAAGTCTTGTAACACCTTACAACAGAAACGGCATGAACACAGTCATTCCAAGGCCAGAAAACAGTGAATAGGAAAATGGCCAAATAAGGTTATTTTGAAAGAAGAGCTATCTGCAAACTGATATTAAACAGAATTCACCACCGTCACCGTGTTACTTGAGCAAGACAGCATACCAACTTACAGTTAGAACACTGGTGAGATGCCATCTTTTCAGATCAGTCCTGTTTCCGGCTTGTTAAAACTGATAGTAGGATTCGCGTTCGTCGTTTGCTTGAAGAACAGGTCAGGCAAGACACAGGAGGTGGTGTAGTACATGTTTGGGAAATTATTCATCATGGTAGAAAACTGCTCTTCATATTCTCCAGGAAAACGTCAATGGCGCCTCCTGTAGGCATTACATGGAGATGATATTTCTGCCATATGCTAGGACAAGGTTTGACAGTAGCTTTGTGTTCCAGGATAACAAGCCACTGCCCACAATGCACTTATTGTACAGGATTATCTCGACCAGGGGGACATTACAAGATTGCCATGGCTAGCAAAGTCTCCAGATTGTAATCCAATTGAGAACTGTTGGGCATAAATTAGCAGAAAGATTGCTAACCACGATCCTAAACCAGCTACTGTAGCTGAGTTGCAGCGCCTTCTAGTGACAAGTTGGGTTGAAATCACGGTGGATTACATCAATAACCTCATCAACAGCATGCCATGTTACCTTGTGGATGTTATTTGCATATGAGGAGGGCCAACAAACTACTGAATGATTAATATGAACTGATATAAAGTCATAGACGCTATTTATAACAAATTGATGCTATATTTTGTTATTATATATGTTTTCGTAAAGTTTTGTTTTGATAGGTGAAATGCTGAATTCCACATCTTTCTACAGGTGTCTGATAAAATTGTTTGCTGTTCTAATAAATCGTTCATGATCTCCATAGAACCTGTCTCATTATACAAATTACATATGTAGATGTTTATCATAACATGCATTTCTCAGTTTGACGCCGAACAATTTAATTTGACGCCCTATAACTTCTGGCATGTGACGATGCATAACTCTATAACAAGTACAGGGAAATTATCTGAACAAAGCGTGGATCTGTTTAAAAAAAAAATATTATACCAAAAGCACATCCTTTTATACAAAACAGGTATCTATGTGAGGTTTGACGAACAAATGCTCAAAACAACTAATACAGACCAGAATAACAACTCGTACATATTTGTCAGACCATACGCTACCTTTTCCGTTACTACTCGGGTATTTACTCAACAACTACTATATGTATAACATTAATATAGAAGAGTGTGTAAACATTTTAGCCAAGACTGTACACTGAGTGGTCACAAGTAAATAGACACCTGAGTTTTTGGTCATTTAACTGATTTATGCTAACTAATTTGTGTTCACAGAGCACTATATAAATGAAAATGGCCCGCACACCAATTATCTTGTGTTACAACATGCCTAGAACTCAAGGTTCTCTCGAATTGTCACATTTTGTTAGAGGAAGGATAGTTGGTCAAGCAGATGGTGGAATAAGTCAGCGGCAAATTTCGCAGAATTTGGGAATCCCTATTTCGACAGTCGGCAAGGAAACAACTGAGCAGCGTCCGGGTCGTCCTGGTCCATCAGAGAGGACAAAAAGGACTGTCAAAAGGACCATCGAAATGGATCCCAGATTAACGACTACAGAAGTGGCCAAAGTTGGTGGGATGAGCCCGAAATCTGTTCAACGGATTCTCCACAGATTGGGTTATCATTGCAGAGCAGCTAGATGAAAGCCCTTTTTAAGACCTGCCAACATAGTCAGACAAAAGAAGTAGGCAAGTGATATGATGACCAAGCCTCTGGACTTTTGAAAGACCGTATTGTTCTCAGACGAACCAAGATTCGCTCAATTTTCGGACAGTGGAAGAATATGGGTCTGGAGAATGCCTCACCAAGAGTTTTGGCTCAACAGATTGCAGCCAACTGTGAAGCATGGTGGTTTCAGCGTGATGGTTTGGGGAGAAACAAACCTCTTTTAATCAACGGAGACTCTAAATTAAGAAATCAACAAATATTTTTCCAGTTTTGTTTTCTACACATTTCATTTTATACTTTCAGTACACAGACTAACAACAATATTAGGTTATACTTTTATTGTTAAGCAACATGACACAAAAGCCATTGTTGGAATACGCCACGAATTTATTTCACGAATGATCTTAATTTTGATTGGCTCACTAAAGTATTTACCAACGTTTGACTGCCTCGACTGCACTTTTCTGCGTCTTTGTTGGCCAAGGTTGATTTCGCAAAATTTATGTTGCCAACGCACTCCACTAAGCTCGATCTCA
>NW_013665720.1:70433-81255 GCF_000517525.1 Limulus polyphemus | reverse complement strand
TGAGATCGAGCTTAGTGGAGTGCGTTGGCAACATGAATTTTGCGAAATACGTCGAAATATTGGAGGAAGGACTCTTGCCACTTTATTCCTCGGGTTTCGTGGACAAGAACATAATGTTCTTCCAGGAAGATGGAGCACCGTGTCAAACTGCTAGAAACACACAAAAGTGGCCGGAAGAAAATGGTATCCAGAAGTTCTCCTGGCCGAGCCAATCTCCTGACATGAGCCCCATCGAAAACCTTTGGGCTATACTCGACCGGCAAGTCAAGAAATAACCAAAAAACCAACTTCGAAGAGCGATCTACTCCAAGTTTTGAAGCAAGAGTAGGCGAAAATCCCACAATCTAAAATTGACGAGATGATTCTCACGATGCCCCAAAGGATCAACGAACTCCACGAAGCGAAAGGAAGATCTACTAGATATTAATTAAATTATAAATATATCAATTCATGTGAATATGACTGAAAAATTTCATTTTTTCTGAAAAGGTGGTGTATATTTACTTGTGCCCACGCTGTGTATATTCCTTTATTTCTCAACGGCTCGAAATATAAAGGATATATTTGTCTTGGAAACTGCAAATCCTTGATATGAACACATTTTTATGAACTGAATGTATGAATATGTTGCGTTGAAAATGGTTATTATATGCCCTTCCCAAAAGCTTCCCCATCACGCTGCCTAAGTTCCACCAAACTATAACTTTGTATCGGCCTGTGGATATCACATAACTTATTGATTGCATATTTTAAAAACCATTTTGATATAATGTATTCAAACCGCTGTATTTACAATTACAAACATAAAGATAGAACTAAGCATAATACCTTTTATAATTTCTTAATTATAGTTTATGATTATATTCGTATTTCAATGATGACATGTCTATATCGTATATTTATTACCAGGAATAGCAAACTTACGAATTTACTACGGGAAGCAATGGGTAGCTCCATCTGTCGAACGACCATGATCGCCCACGTATCTGATTCCTCAGAAAAGTACTGTGAAACGTTGTCTACAATACAGTTGGCCAACAGGCTTCACAGAATTTGGCGGAAGAGAGCGAAAGTTAGTTAAAATCGTTGTTAATTCTACTGGTGTATGAAACAAAACATTTTCAGTAGTTTCTATATACATCTGTTGTACGTGTTTGTTATTAGTGATTTTGAATGTAAGCAAGAGTACAAAATAATGTTGATTAAACTAAAAGCTTGATCATTAACCCAACATAATTATTCATTGGTAAGCGAGAATAATTTCTGATCTATTACAAATTAAAGTATAAGATTTGGCTGTGTAATGGCAGCTTTTAAAACATGAATATGGTAAGCTGTAATTTAATAGATAAGTTTTACACGTTTAATGTTTTTCGTATATTTATTCTGTCAAGACGTAAAACATAAAACTACTGGATAGCTTTATTTTTTAACTTTTGTTTGTAATTTCAGCAATATATGCCCAAAGCGTGTGGAGTCAATAACAGAGACAATGGGGGAGTATGTAAGCCTTGTGTTAAGTCTGACGCTGTAAGTGAAGATGACTTCCCCTCTGGCAGCAGCGAACTTGACTACACCTCCGGAAGTGAGCAGTCCTGCGTCACGGCCATATTTGTTGGAGAACGTTCACTGAAGGAAGACACAACTAAAATGTCACCTCAGAAACAAAACAAGTCGAAAGTCCCAGCAAAAAGCTCTTCGAGCACAGAGTGTCCTGTCTCAAATAAAACTAAAGATCAAGAGGCTACATCGCTTTTATCCACCAATTGTCTTGCAAGTTCTTCCAAACCGAATACGTCTTCCAGTGCTGATACCAAAAACCGTACTCACAAAGTTGCTGGTAAATCTTCACAATGTAGGAATTATTCAATCATTCCTTTCAAAATGAGTGTACCAAAATATTGCACAAAGGGAGAAAGTGGTGTACATCGGGGTTCTCACTTATCTGCTGGTTGTTGTTTGACCGATCTTCAATCGTCCTCAACATCTGCTCAATACGCTGGAGTCCAGTCACCTCGCAGAGTTAATATCAAGAGGCGTCATCTCGTGTCCAAAGTGGAAAATAGGAGTCCTAATCGATCTAGTAGTCAAGCAAAGCGGGAAAACTATGTTACAAGTGATGAGATCTGGGTAGATGGACCCCGATTTATTAAACCAAAATTCGACTCTCGCACTTTACAACAGTTGCAATATGAACAGTGGGTAGATGGTCCAGCTCTCCATGATCACTCGAAGGAGTACAAGAACAAAATGATAAAAAAATGGGTTCAGTTGCACAGTCACTTACAACATCATATTTCTGAATCTAGACAACCAGAAGTCTGGATTGACCTACCTCCAACTAGAAACCAATTTGAAATTCAGATTTGCACTAAAACTGCACAAACCTTAGGTACGAGACCAAAATATTCATGTGACCAATCTAATACGAAAAGTTCTGGTTCACAGATTGTAGAAGATTCTTCAAACAAAAGAATGGTAAATGACAGCAGGGTGAGCCAAGAAGTGCTTATATCAAAGAAAAAAGAGGGTGATTCCAAAGAGACAGTTGGGCTCAATTGTTCTGAAGAGACTACAACATCAGTTGAGGATGCTGATGCTACAGAATCACTAGAAAGTAAAACTATATTTGAAAAGGTTCAAGTTACCTCTGATACCCCGACGTGGAAAAGTTCACAAGGAAGTATTCGGGCTGAAATAGATAGCACTGTCGACTATTTGGAAGCAGCAAGTAGTGTTGATATTTCAGAAACATCGGATCTTCAGACTAGTGTTTCGACAGATGAAGAAGAACAAGATTGGCCTATTGATCAGGCTGATGAATGTTCTGAAACCTCTGATACTGATGAGCTTCCTGAAATGAAAGACTCATGTCTCCAAGTAAAAGAAGAAGATATTCTAGCAGCTTGGCTCGAAAGAAACGACTTCGAATCCCTGGAAAATTACGTAATTGACGAAGTTCCAATAAAGCATTCTATTTTTAATGTTTTGCGTGTGTCTAGTGCAGAACATATCTCTGATTCAGTAGTTGCTAATAATGATAGACTAGAAAGCATTAGCCTCCCAGAAGAAATCAGAGATGATGATGATTTCTTGAGTGACTGGAGGATATCACGATATCATTGTTCTCGACATATGAATAGAAATGAGGTTATTAAAAGAACAGGAGAATTAAGCTTTGCCGTAAGCAGCGATGTTCTAGCATCAAAATTGAAAAGACTAACAGAACTACGTCTTCAGTCTCAAAAGTTAAGGAATAATAACTCTGTTTCTGGAGTATCATTTTGTGATACACATAAAAGGCAGTCTACCATGCTAAGCCCAAATCAGCTATACAATATTCCTGTTGTTAGTCTGCAGCAGTCACCAAGTCAAGACGACATAGATATATTTGATGTTCTAAGTGTGAAAAGTGAACCTGCAGATTTGGAGATGAGCATCCAGCCAATGAATGGGTTAAGACTCGAGGCTTTTTACAAGGAACTCGAACACAAATTTCCTCCTTCAGATATTTCTTTAATAACACACTCCTCTGAAAAGTGCAACACAAGTAAAGAAGATATTGAAAATATAGATCAAAGTAGTTGTTCACCTAATAAAAATACTCTTACCAGTCAAATGTCAATAAGTTTTTTAACAAGTGAAACCAGGAAATGTGAATCATGTGGTGACATTATCACAAGTGATCACGTTTGTAAAAACGTTGATGTTGCAAATCAAATGCGTTCTATTCGACAACCGGATGGATCATCCAATCCAATATTAAGTAATCATCCGTCTGTAAATAACCTGTTGGACTACCCATCATACAGTTCAAAGAGATTCGTTTCAAATCCCTTTCTCTTAAGAAACAGTGTTTTGGCGAGTCTTGATGAAATAAATGCAACAGACTCATCTTCAAGTAAACCTCGGGAAGACAATTTTCCTTATAATACAAAAAGTAGTGTTACATTCCCCGAGAAACAGCGGAATATTCTCCAAAAAGATAATGTATGTGCCAATCAAGGGTGTTCCAAGGAGAATCGCCAGCTTAGTATAAGTATTAATTCAAAATCATCGAAACCCAACAGAAAAATTTCCTCACAAATCAGTTCAATTTCTACACTAGATAGCTGTACTTCCCATCAAGGATCTACTTCCGTAGAACATACTTTCAAAAAGTCTAAGGATGTATCGGGAGTAAATAAACAAACTCAGAAGGTTGAGCGCCATCTGAAGTTCACAGATGAAACCAAAACGTTTGGAAAATCAAAATATTTTCAACTTCCAAGAAGTGTGTCTTCCACGACTGAGGAAATTTCCAAAAGTGAGCGAAGCACAAAGAATAGGAAAAGCAGTCTGAGTGTTACTAATCAGATCGAGAGTACTCAGAACGTATCCATTGCATTTCCTTCTCCATACTCCAAAATTACTGAAGCTAAACGGGGGCGAATTTCAAGCGAACTTAGTAATCTTAGCAGCCAAGCATTACGGAGCGAAAATGGGGTGCCAATTATAAAAGCAAGGAAAGATTACCATTATTCTGGAAACAGTAGTGGTTATGAGAGTATGATTCGAGATAGTGAAGGAACAGTGGCTTCTTCTTGTAGCCGAGATTCAGAAAATGAAGATGTAGGAGAAAAGAGACGAAATACAAGAAAAGGATCCAAGAAAAGATTGCAAGGTAATTTCGGTATGGTGCTTTATCTAAGATTGGTGAGCAATAAATTCCCAGACATAATTAATTTACAATGGAATATTTATAACATTATTAATCATTTGTCTAATCCTGTAATATGTGTATGTTCAGAAAAAGATTTATACCATGAATAAGTTTAAAGAAACATGTAAAACATGTAATTTCTTATACCTCCTAGAAGAGCATTATCTAACTTAGATAATTGGTTTGGGTATTTTCAATCTGAACAGCACCTTATGCGCAGACTAAATGGACAGTTCAACTATTTTAGTAATATATTGGTCTTAATCTCACAAGAAAACATCGTATATATACAGACAATGACATATGTTATTTGACATACCACTATACAGTACCTTCCAAGTTAATTCTGGCTATCAAACAGCCCTCACTTCCCATCAGAATGTTGTTATTGTTTGTTATTAAGCACAAACCTACACAAAGGGCTCTCTGTGCTCTGCCTACCCCGGGTATCTAAACCCGGTTTTTAGTAGTATAAGTCCGCAGACATACCACTGTGCCACTGAGAAACCCCATTACAATAAGTAAGATACCAGGAAAACGAGAGTTTCAAATTACAAGACTGACTTGTAAAAACCTTTTAAAGTTCTTTTACAAATAATTATTTTAATCTTTCTCAAATAAAATAGTAGTTCAATGAAGTATTTAAGATTCAAAATATCCTTTCATAAATCTTTAGCTTCGGTTCTAATCAGTAATTCATGAAAAATGTGTAATAACAAAACTACCAGTAGCATAATACTAGTTGTAAATTTCTAAAATTATATCTTTATCAAACCTAGGAATTTTAAATATTTTAATTTTTATCTAAGAAAATATCTTTCGATTTTAAACCATAATCATGATCAATACTTATTACTTAAATAGGATTCAAAAATATAACATTGAAAGAAACCCAAGTGTAACCAATTTCTTCATTTGAAGTTTATCAATGAGATATCTGTCACTCTTTATATCATTGTATATGAGCATCATTAAAATACTTGGTTTTGTAAAAAAACATGTGGTAAATAAATAAAAAGTTCAGTTTCTTTGGTCAACCCATTAGCTACAGACTAGCCTGAAGTTTAGATACCATATACATAAATACTTGGTTTTGTAAAGAAACATGTGGTAAATAAATAAAAAGTTCAGTTTCTTTGATCAACCCATTAGCTACAGACTAGCCTGAAGTTTAGGTACCATATATATATTCACAAGTCTATGTTTACACTATATTTAAACTAAATACATTGAAGTAAGATTATCCATTTAAGAAAGAAGCGACCTGAAGTTCGATTGATATTCGATATATGCGACATATGTATGCGAATGTCCTTCCAGCAAAATTATGCGGCATTCCAAATAAAAGTTGGGGCTTCAATACTCGAATTTCGTCACTCTAGAGTTTTTCTCATAGGAGCGGCCCGGCATGGCCAAGTGGTTAGTGCGCTCGACTCGCAATCTGAGGGTCGCGGGTTCGAAATAACGATCAAAGATATTGAGATTTGCCTGAGTAATTGTTAATTGTTTGCTTTTATTAATAAGGCTTCTTTGAGTATTTATTTTATTTTATTTATTTTTTAATGTCAGGTTCATGTTTTAGTATGGTGACATTCTGTTCAGAAAAAAACTGTGATTGTTTTGGTTCATATTTTGTTCATAGACTTTGAAAGAGTTTTTGGTGTTTTTTCAACCTATTGTTCAAGTTATGTCCTGTTTCACATATGTAAAAGGCTGGGCCAATTGTTACCCTTTATTTTGTAAATGTTACCCTTTGGGGTGAGTTCGTCATATCATTTTCTTAACATTTGTTTAATTTTCATTCCAGGAGCGAAAACGAAGCTAGGCGTTATGTTAAGGTTATATTTATGTGCTAGTCTTTTCCAAATTTCTGATAGAGGTATCTAATATTTTCTATATATATGGGATAGTTTGGACTTCATATGTTCTGAATCTAACGCTGATTTCAATCATCTCATTATGGATTTTTTTTTATTTGTTACTAAGCTCCTACAGGAAATAACAGTGCCCTTCTATTATTTTCAGGGTCCAATCACAGAAGTCGTTCTGCTCCAGCACGTTCCACGACGTTTAACACTTCAAGGCCACAAAGTCCTTCCCCCGTTAGTAGTCAACCCCGGCCACTTGGAGGTCGACATCACCGTCATGGGAGGCGCAGAAGAAACACCGAGGAAGAATTAGGCTGTACAGGATTACTGTGTTGCAGACTGATGGATCTGTACTCTAATTAGATGTGTGTCTACCTTTTGGTTTCATCACTTTGGAACATTTAATACAATGTAAAATTCATGGCATTTCCTCAGCCTTGTAGAAACAGGCACCAATTTAATTTTCTACAACTAGTTCATAATGTATAAATGCATGTTTCCCTATGAAAAATATAAGATAAGCCTTTTTGTAATAGTTACTTGTAAGTTAAGCTGCATATTATTCAGTTGTCTGTAGTCCTACATAAGCATAAAAAATAGATATGTACTTAACGTTGAACAGGATGATTGTGTTTATTAATCACCAATTTTTTTACGTTTGGTTTTTATTTCTACGCTTTGCTAAAAAAAAAGACAAATTTCATAGAAATCAAGAATATGTGGCTGACACACCATCATCATTTTTTCCTTCCTTTAGTTTAACGCGGTGTGAAACCACGATGTTCTGTTAATGAAGTAATGTTTCTTGTTTGTAGCTCCTGCTGCACATTTTTAAACCGTCGATGCGTTATAAGAGTGACGTTCAAATACCACTATTGGGTCAGATAAGATTAGTCTAAGAGTTGATAGTGGATGCTGTTGACTAGCTCGATGCCTATCCTCTAGTTTATCAGTTAATAATTAAGAACGTCTATGCAAAAATAGCTCTTTGAATAGGTTTGCGGAAAGATTCTAAAAGAGACAAACAAACAAACATACATTATTTCAGGAAGTCATATAAAATATTTCACACAATAGCGAAGAAATAGTTGTTTTATCGTGTAATTAGAAATGCTTCTTTACCATTGGTTCAAATTTTATAATTTACTGAAGAGAAAAATAACATAAAAATGACTTTTCTTTGTAGTAAAAAGGTGCTTATAAAATAATTTTGATATGTAAAGTTCTTTAACGTCATTATTTCGTTTATTTTTCATAATTCTTGATTTGTAAATTACTAATTGTGACAAAAAATGATATTGTCTAACTTTTTTTTTTTTCATAATTGTTAATTTATTTTTTGTTGGTCCACATTCACTGATCGTTCTGTGTCCCCAGGCCATAAGTTTATTAATATATTTTCTGTTGCCCCACATTTACTGATCGTTCTGTCTCTCAGCCATGAGTTTTGTAAATATATTTTCTGTTGCCCCACATTTACTGATCGTTCTTTTTCTCTAGTCCATTCATGAGTTTTGTTAATTTGTTTTCTGTTGTCTCGCATTTACTAATAGTTCTGTGTCTCCAGGCCATAAGTTTTGTTAAATTATTTTCAGTTGTCCCATATTCACTGATTGTTCGGTGTCTCCAGGTCATGAGTTTTGTTAATATATTTTCTCTTGTCCCACATTTCCTGATCGTTTTGTGTCTCAACTATGATTTCTGTTAATTTTTTTCTGTTGCCTCACATTCACTAATTGTTCTGCGTCTCAGCCATGAGGTCTGTTATTTTATTTCCTGTTGTTCTTCATTCATTAATAGTTCTGTGTGTCCAGGCCATGAGGTATGTTACTATATTTCCTGTTGTCTCACATTTACTGATTGTTCTCTGTCTCCAGACCATGAGGTATGTTAATTTATTTTTTGTTGTCCCACATTTCCTGATCGTTCTCTGTCTCCAGACCATGAGGTATGTTAATTTATTTTTTGTTGTCCCACATTTACTTATTGTTCTGTGTCTTCAGGCCATGAGTTTTGTTAATATATTTCCTGTTGTCCCATATTTGCTGATTGTTTTATGTCTCCAGGCCATGAGGTATGTTAATTTATTTCCTGTTGTCTCACATTCACTACTAGTTTTGTGTCTCCAGGCCACGAGTTTTGTTAATGTGTTTACTGTTTTTCCACCTTAAATGATAGTTGTTTACTATTAATTTGTGAATTTTGACTTTCCGATTATACGAGACACTTTTTTTATTGATTTTTCATTCTCTCCACGAAAGCTATTTATATTTTTTACTTTAACAGTAATATATGTTTACAATTAATTCAACTCTGACCGACATTGAGATTAAATTCAGTCGTTTGCGTAATATGCAAAGAAACATATCAAGCATTATAAGACGTTTGAAATTTAAACAGTAATTACATATACATAAGTTGTTATATTTTACCGCACATGGCAAGGCTTCTATTCTTAGTAATCTATTCTGTATAAGTTAATTAAGCGCTATATATTTTTGGTATTTTAAGTTATCCGCGTGTGCTTACTTATTTAAAACGGAATTTATTCTCTTGTGTGCTGTTTACCTTGAATCTCTTGATAGCTCTGTTGCAACATACGAGACATCGTCGCGGATTCTCAGTTTATTATATTAATGTATCATGTGCCTTCAGGAAGTTCTCTTGATGTTGTGAAAAAAGTGAGTACAAAGGTAACGATAAACTTTTACTGTTTTATACAGGATAAGCTGTAATCGTCTGAGTAGACAGTCAGAAAGTTGTCATTTCTAATTTATGTAATGTTTTAAACACTGTAATAAAACATGTTAATTAACCCAAGATTTCCTTTTTTTTCATCTTCTTTTCTTGTTCAAAGTACATATGTTTGTCAACCAGTAAATCAGAATATAAACAAGTTAGAATCCTCAATAGCCCTGGCACTTGAAATCCTTTTAGACAGGATTAGGCTATGTTACGTATCTTCTTGTTTGTTAATTTCCCGTAGAAACTCTTTCCGAGAAACTTCAACGATACGAGTCCTTTCTTAATTAAAACTAGTTTATTCTTTCTCGATACAACTTTGCAATACACAGAATTTCCACAGTCAATACTGTTACTTCTCCGTTCGTTAGTTAATTTTCCGTAAATTCGTTCCGACGAAACTTTAGCGACACAAGTCCTTTCTTAATAAAACTGGCTTATTCTTTCCGAATACAACTTTACGATACACTTAATTTCAACAGTCGCTCTATAACAAACACTATGATTCTCAACGAACGTCTCACGTGCTCGTGCTCAACAATACTCAGTTCAATTACACACACATTGTTGCCGTCAATTTGTGACCGTCTTATATATACAAGACTACACTATATCTAGAAGGATCCCGAGATTTAAGGAAAGGACGTGAATGTTCGAGAACGACGTGGCGTGATACTAGTCACGTGACCTCTGCTGACGCAACAATACGTTTGCAATCTCGATAACAAAACACACACTTTATATTACCGTCACTACCGTTCGCTTGACTCAATTATCTGTCTCTATATCTATCTGTCTGCTATTTTTTATCTCCGCTTTATTTGCCGGGCTTATATACAAAAAAGAGGGCGCCTAGAACAGACTAGAGTTACCAGAAAAATCAAGATCCTTCGAGAATCTCATGACGTGTTACCAGCGTCACGTGACTTCCGCTGTCGTAACAACTATATTAATCTATGAGACCTTTTTATTAGCTATATTTTTGTGCGCAGCAATACCAACCGTGGGGCGCGCGTATACCCGATTCGATTTTATTACTCATCAGGATCTTTACCAGCATATCCTCAAATTGAAATTATTTTAGGCAGGATTGAGTAAATTAATTTATCAGATCAGGCCAGGCCAACTAATCGATCGAAAAGGTTTGACCTCCTGGGCCCAAAACTGTAATTAGATCTCAAATCGGTCAAGAGATGACGGCGCTATGAGCTATAAATTTGACATGAAAAAATAACAACAACAACTCAGAGCCTTTCTATGAGCCGATATGCTGCGACTAAAAATGTATAAGAATTTACATTAACACTTTTAGATGGGGCTTGTGTATTATATGACATTTACTGTTTTCCTGTGGAAAAATTGAACACTTTAATGTCCGAAACATTTTATTTTCTGGAATAACAGCAGATGTTGATCAAAAAAGAAGTTTCTTTTTTACTTCAAAACTGTAATGATCGTTAGCTATGTTGCGTCATCGAGTCACATGACTACTGTGACGCAACGTTTCTAG
>NW_013665720.1:46590-69572 GCF_000517525.1 Limulus polyphemus | reverse complement strand
CCATGGCGGGAAAGGCTGCTACCCAGAAAGGTTGTTGGAACTGTGGAAAGCAAGGACATATGAGGAGCCAGTGTAAGAAGAATACTACCACTAAGTCAGCTTCGAGAAACCACTATTGGTTGGTGTTAAAGGACGCCCACCAACCCCCATCGTGAAAGTCCCAACAGCTAAGTATAAAATGGCAAGCACACATAGTGTCTATATGACAGGAAAGTTGAATGGCCAAAGGTGGAACTTTGTCATAGATTCTGCGTCTCAGCAAACCCTTGGGAGGATCAAGATGCTGGATCACAAAGGAGTACCAGAAGCCATACAGAAGCTCTGTGGTGTGACAGGACATTATACCAGGTTCTGGGGACCAGCATGGGTGACTATTGAGCTCATAGGTATTAAGGACAGACACAAAGTATACTTGGCTGACATTGAAGACCAATGCATATTAGGGTTGGACTACTTACTACCGAGGAAGTGTGTAGTTAACTTTGATAAAATGACGTTTGGAAACAACAAAGGCCAGATTCTGGTAAGTGTCAAAAGAGAGGTTTAACTTTCCAGGTGTCATCAAGCTGAAGTCAAAGTGACTGAAGGAGTTGATGATGGTGAAGTGGAACCAGGTATAGATATTAAAGCAGAGCAGGAGAAAGACCAACATTTGAAGCCAATAATTGATTTTTTAAAAGCAAGTGTTTTGCACCCTGCTAAGGAAAAGGTGTCTCGCTTAAGCCCTGTGACAAAGAACTATTGGGCACAATGGGATCAGTTGAAGCTTGAAGATGGTATTCTTCTCCAAAGATGTGAAACTGCAGGTGGGAAAGTGACGACCTGGCAAACGGTTATACCGAGAAAGTTACGGGAAGTTGTGCTGTGTCAATCCCATGATAGTTTAACAGGAGGACATCTTGGAGTTAAGAAGACATTGAGTCACCTATGACAGAGACTTTACTGGATATGTATGAGGCAAGATGTGGAAGAATGGTGCAGGACATGCAGTATATGTTGTAGTAAAAGGGAACCCAAGCATAAAGGATGTGCTCCAATGAAGTCATATCAAGTTCGCACACCAATGGAGAGAGTAGCCATTGACATTGCTGGTCCTTTGCCCCAAACTCGTGCTGGAAACAGCTACATTTATGTGGTGATGGATTATTTCACCAAGTGACCTGAGGCATATGCAATTCCAAATCAGGAAGCTACAACTGTAGCTTCGGCTATTAGTGATTTCTTCTTCAGGTCTGGTATGCCATATGAACTGCATTCAGATCAAGGCCGTAACTTTGAATCAGCTGTGTTTCATGATTGCTGCAAGTTGTTTGGCATACGAAAGACCAGGACAACGCTACTTCACCCACAGTCTGATGGGATGATAGAAAACTACAATTGGACAGGAATTGGAAAAGTTTTGTAATAGCCGCCAAGATGACTGGGACGTCTTACTCCCTCCACTGTTGATGGCCTATAGAACAGCAGAGCATGAAGCCACTGAATACACTCCAGCAAAGTTGATGTTTGGTCGGGAACTTTGGTTGCCAGTGGATCTGATAACAGGACGCCCACCTTATGAAGAGTTGTCTGTAAATTTATCAGAGTTTGTGAAAGTGTTATTGGAAAGGATGGATGATATTCATCATCAAGTGCATTCAAACTTGGAAACGTCTGCTGATTCCATGAATCTATGTTATGATAAGAGATCTACTGAACTCAGCTTTGTACCAGGAGACAAGGTGTGGTTGTATAATCCTAGGAAGACAAAAGGGGTTTCTCCTTAGTTGTCTTCTCCATGGGAAGGCCCATATGACATTGTGGATCGTCTCTCAGACGTGACTTTCCGAATAAAATGTGGTAAGCCAAAGGTGGCGCATGCCAACAGGCTTTGGCGTTACCATTACCATGGTCCAGGACATTTCAGTTGGAACAAAGTGAACAATGGAACAAATGATGCTGCTGAAAACGTGTCACCTGAAAAAGCCACTGTCGAAGAAGAAACTCTACCCCGTTTTGAGAAGGGGAAACAATGAAGCTCTTAATGAGGTTACTACCACTGATGTGACTGTTACCGATAATAGGACATTTCCTGTTGAAGCAGATGAACCCCACGTGAAGCAGAAGCCAACGAGACAGAGACCAGAACGGAAGAAGATACATTCCGTAAAATTAAGAGACTTTGTTGAATTTTAATTTTTTGTTTGTAAATTCTGTACATTCAATCAAGTTATTGTTAATTATCTATTGGTTTAATGCAAGTGGCTATTGTTCGGGATGAACAATACTAAGGTAGGGGCAGTGTTACGACAGCGGAAGTTACGTGACTCTGGTAACACGACATGAGATTCTCGAAGGATCTTTAATTGTCCTGGCAACTCTGGTCTGTTCCATGCGCCCTCTTTTTTAGTATATAAGCCCGGCAAATAAAGCAGGAATGATATAGATAGAGATATTGATGATAGAGATAATCGAGTCAAGTCGTAAGTAAAGAGTGTGTAAATCCCTGTGAATTATAGCATGTGTTTATAAATATAGTTAAGTTTAAATTGACTGTGGAAATTAAGCCTATTACAAAGTTTGTAACTAGAAAGAATAAAGTAGTTTTAATTAAGAAAGGACTTGTATCGCTGAAGTTTCTCGGAAATAATTTCTAAGGGGAATTAACAAACAAATGAACAACGTAACAGTATTTTAAATATCTCTTCAATAGGCCATCAGAACTTTACAATACTGTACAATGTATCCTTTTATAAAAATATCTAGGTAATGAATGTGTCACAAGTTCTGGAAATGTCTGTAAATGTCATAGAAAAAAAAAAGTTTTAATTTCTTGTTCTTCTTCTTTTTTATTACAAGATAATACAAAAAACAAATCAATGGTGTCAACCAATTTCAACGAGGTGACATAGTTTCGAGCAGAGTATCCGCTTTTATAAGTATTAACTAGTAGTAATTTTAAAAATTATAATTCTAGTGTAAACCATGTTATCATTACCCCTTGAAGTTAGCTTTCTTACAGCCAATAATTATAATAGATAAACAATCAACATTACAGTTGAAACGTCATTGTATTTAGAACTTGGTTATAAGTACAATATTCCTACGTCTATTCAAACACTGCATTAAAAGACAACAAGTAAAGAAATAAACTTTCAAAAAAGTATGTAAATATAAGGATGGCTAATATCAATCCTTCAATTTCAAAAATAATGCAAAGAAGATAGTAGGGATGGAATTTGCATCACCTTACATAATAGAACAGGCAAGAATTAACATATAACAATATATATATAACTATTCAATCACAGTTGAACTGAATTTATCCTATATTAATATGTTAACATTCAATTACACTGTGTGCCTGTGTTATTATGTAGGGATGATGAAAATGCCATCCCTACTATCTTGTTTGCATTCTTTTTGAAGGATTGATATTAGCAATCCCTACATTAATTTACTTACTTCTTTGGAAGGCTTATTTTTCTTTACTTGTATTATAATGTGTTGGGCACTGGTTATGACACAATGTATCTCTACTAGCACTCTATCTCTTAGACTTTTAAGTCTTACACTAAAGAATTTTACCTACCTGTGGAAAAATTAGCGTGCTTTTTCTGTGTGATATTGTGGGAAATAAACACACTTGGGGATACAAACTTTCTGTCAATTGGTACAATAATTGTACTGAATTTTTAAATACAAAATTATACATACCAGACATCTCTGGAAGATTTAATTTAAAACTTTTGTTTATGGTAAGTATCCCACAAGTAGAAATAGATACAATGCTATTATTGTTTTCTGTATGCTATCTACACTCTGGCCACCTGAAGAATCAAATCCTGGAATCATACTTGTCAACTCTCATGTATATTACGTGACGCTCACGAAGTTCGAACACAGATCACGCTCTCACGCCTGGCTGCTAAAATCTCACGTTTATCAGTGTTTAATTTATTTTTAGCTGCAGCTTAGTGGCTCTTAGTTTTTTTTGTTGTTTCTTTTTTTTTTCTTCAACTACAAACTTTTAGCTCATAGTTCTGTCATCTCTTGATCAATTTGAGATCTAATTACAGGTTTGGACTCAGGAGGTCAAACCCTTTTGATTGATATATTTGACCATGCCAAGGTCTTATAGACTAATCTACTCTTATCCTGCCTAAAAGAATTTCAATTTGAGGTAGGCTGGTAGAGATCCTGATGAGTAATAAAATTTAATCTGGTATACACACGCCCTAGCTTGGTATTGCTGCACACAAAAATATAGCTAATAAAAAGGAAAATAAAGGTCTCATAGATTAATTTAGTCCATATACTGCAGAGAGCTGAACCACAGATTTCAGCATTAAAAATCCTCACACTTACGACTGACCTACCATGTGATGATAGTTTCCTAATAATTTAAAATTACACATTTGTGGAATACAAGTAAATGCTCAAACAAGTGACTTTTAGAATTAGGATATAGCTAAACTAAGTTTTACTTAAGTTACTCTTAAGTACTAAATTAAAATTACTGAAACTTGCACTGTGGCATATCATTAATGATTGTTTAGAACTTGGTTAATTAAATGTAAATTATTAAATATTAATATAATAACAATACATTAATTTTACAAATGGAGGTAAAGAAACAACTGTCTGGTGTAGTTTTGTCACCTTCAAATTAAAATGTAGCAAATATTAACTGCTGAATTTTAATTAAAAAGTATTACTAAAAAAACACTTCAGTCTTTACATGTTGCATAAAGCTAATGCTAATTTCAAATATACATGTATTGGTTTAATTCTCCAACGTCAGTCACTACTATCCTTAAATGTGATGAATTAACATAAATGTTCAATAGTCAAAAGTTAGTGTTGTGACTAACACTTATTTTACTGTAAAACAACTTATTCATAAGTATATCATGTAGAAGTTTATATATAATTAGACTTATCTGGTAAAAGATGTTACTAAGTTGTTTGTTAAAAGTAATATGATGCCAAAATAGCTAATTATTATTTTTAGAACCATATGAGTAAGTCCTTGTAAATCACACACTTGGCATATATCTATTACTAACAATTGCACGATTAATGCTTCATAAATGTCTCAGTTCTTTTTTTTTATTTATAGTCATAACTTTAGTTAATTTGTTGATGCTTCATTTGCTTTTGTAAAATTAAGAAATTTTAAATTTAGATAGATTAACTGTTATCTTATTCTTCACACAATAAATATTCATACTTCCCACTAATCTACTTGTTGTTAACTTCTGTATGCTATAATGATGTAAGTTAAGCTCTTCAAGTATCTTATACTTAAGCAGTGAGCATAAGACACCCAGTAGCATCACTGCAAAAAAAAAAAAAGTTCCATCTGTTTTAAAAGGACTTTTACCAATTCAATTTGTGACAGTCTTATCTGGTGTTGCTATGAGGTTGAAACGGCCTATAATAATAATGTAAAAAATATTTTGTATAAGTAATCAGTGAATGATACTTAAAAAACATTGTAATTGTTCTTTTACAGATTTTAATCGCTATCATTACTTGTTATATTTCAAAACACAGAAACTTGAGTTTTTAGATTTGTATGTTCCCAAAATCTCTTATTTGTACATTTTTGCATCTCTTCAGTATACAAATATTGAAAGTAACAGAGAGCTGAAACATAACTTGTTTTAATTAACATTTTCTTTTAATAACCAAATTTTGCATTCAGATGAGTTTTTCCATCTCCAGTTTGATCTGAAAAAAAAAAGCATAAATACAATTAGAGCCAAACATAAAATAACAGTTTTATTATTATTTTTTGAGGTAATATAGCAAACTAGTTACTATAGTCTTGTGAGTTAACAACAAAAAGCCTGCAGGTAATTTACCTGTAGGATTTTTGTTGTTAACTCACAAGACTATAGTAACTAGTTTGCTATTATAGCAAACTAGTTACTATAGTCTTGTGAGTTAACAACAAAAAGCCTAGAGTTTAGTTTATAAATTAACACAACTGTGCCACAGAAAGTTGAGGAACGTTTTAATAAAATGATTAGAAATGTATAAATATGCATCAAATAAAATAAGAAAAGTTATAAAAACTTGTTCACTTTTCAACTTTCAGGGACATAGCTTAAAGGATGAAAACATAAATAGTACATAGTTATTCACAGCTCTAATGTGTTTTAGACTAGCCAATAAGCAAGAAATTAAAAACTTGAAAAAAATTAAAATCAGAAAAGTATTTGCATATTTGAGAAAAGCTTAGAAACCCACATTGTAAGTATTCAAGCACATGAAAATGAAACATTTTACCTGTATCATTTTAAAATGATGAATATCTAGTTTCTATATAACATACAAGTATTACAACAGATAATCACCAAGTTTCTTTATTTTTCTAGCACACTTTAAGCTATCTTTGCAGTTTTTATTGCCTGACTGATATTATTTGTAATCCAAAATTTTCTACCTACACATGAAAAAAAGAATACAAAAAACAGCATAGTCATGATATGACAAGTAATTCTGATAACTAACATGCATGTTGCCTCTCCTATTTATGAGGCAGAAATTGTACAAATATACAACCAAAAAATATCCGAAGCACTTACATTAATTGATAAGAGAAGTCTCAGAAGTTATATTATTTCAATAAATTTTACAGTGCCTTAAACTATGCTATGAAGATAATTTGAAAGGTTTTTTAATAATTAAAATTTTTCTAAAATTCGCCTTTTATTGTGAATAATTTTTCTAATTTCACTTAAAGTGTGTAAATGTTTTTTGTTGATTTTATGATTGCTATGTTATAATACAGAGCCTTCAGAAAAAAAAATGTGTTTGTGTACTGTAATATTCTATGATACAAACATGTATTATACACAGTGCAATTAAAAATGATAAATATGTATATGCTATACAGTGTTCAGATGGTCTCAAAAATATCATTGACATGAAGAATAAAAGCATAGAAGAAATATAATTGCTCTAAATTCTCAACAGGTGTAGTCACTGATAAAAAAAAATGCTAAAATTACAAGGCTTAGCAAAAAAATCTGGAACAACATCACAACAAGCAAAATTTTAATTAAAATGTATGCAAGGATTATTTCTCTATTCAATGTTCTCTCAATATTTTATCTGTCTGTGTAAAAATCAAACATTTGTTATTTTTAGTTAATTAGTAATTCATAATGAAAATCATAAAACGAAACCTGGGGTACACAAAACAAAAGTGCCAGGATGGCATCTTAGTTCAATTACATTTCTCATCCACAGGCACTATTTTAACCGCTAGTAAAAAAATCATATCTTTAAGACTTTTTAGCAGAACATCCTAGAATTTTCTGGATAAGGAAGATATATAAGTTAAGATTCTTTATCTAAAAATATTTTGCTTTTCATCAATCTTATTTAATTTTACAAATTTTATTTTTAATTTGTTCCTAAAAAAAAAAAGATTGAAATTACTTTACTTCTAATGATTTATCAGATATTTCTACTTTTGTGAAAAGTGAAACAGGCAAAATATACGGAAACCTTCAAAAGAAAAAAAAGATTGGTCGGAGCAAAGCATAGTCCTACCAATAAAACCTTAGATGTCTCTAGAAATGTTTTTACAAAATTATCTTTGCTAATTTTTCAAAATTAACACTCCAGAACTGATAATAATTTATAACAAACAACTAATCAGCAAATTTTATACATTTTAGCAATTCACATGTTTTGCATACAGTAAACAAAGTTCATTCTCTACATGCACCTGTTGAAATATTTGAAATTCATAATTTTACAAACCAACACAAATTGGTTATAAAATGTAAAGTTCTCACAAAAAACCTACAACTATGGACACAAAGAGATAACAATATTTACAATGATAATATTTCTAAAGTATCAGAATAATATAATGGTGTTAAGCATACATTATTTCTTATTCTCAGATCTTCTTTGTCTGAATAAGTCATTACTGGTGCATTCCACCCCCTACATATTACAAATTATTTTTGTATGTACTTGCATTGATCTGACAAATAATAGTTTCTACATAAAAAAAGGTAAAAGAAAACTGCAGTTCCTGAATAATTTTCATCTCCAGAGTACAGACTAAAAAATTCTTTTTTTCAACCACTGATAAATAACTTCTTAACACCTACTTGAGTTCTTCCATTTTATTTTTTTATACATAACAAAAACAGTTTTTAATTTCTAATTACTTAAAAAAATTTGAAATTGTCCAGCCAAGAGCATTTGTTTCAACAGCATCTCGTCAATCATCATGTAATAAAAGCACTTTAGACATTTTAAGAAGTTCTGAGAAAAAACAACATAAATAAAACAACTTTTAAATATTACCGACTGAAAGCAATTTGAAAAGTTATTCAGCACAATGACAAGAATGAAACCTAAAGCATTTATATGAAACTTTATGACATTCCTAAGGCAGCATTAAATTAGCTTTAAAGGAACTACATTTAAACCTAATAATCTCTTGAGAACATAAACACTGAAACTTTTACACTAATTTTTAAAAAAGTTATGATAACAATCAAAGTTGTAGTAACTTACCTGAAGGTGGCACCCAGATACTGTAGTTCGAGTCATTCTCATCATACACATATTTCTGGAAAAAATAATATTAATATATTTAAACTATCAAACATAATATTTCATGCCAGATATTCTTTCATATCAATAGTAATAAAGGTAATTGATTACTTGTCTTTTGTAAACAAAAATGAAAGAACAATAGATTTTCCTTTCAATTTGATATATAGAATAATAATGACAGAATTTAAGTAATTTAAATGAAAAGAAATAATTAACAAATGTTATTCAATTTATTTACTTTCAAGACAAATGAAAGCCACTGGCTTATTAATCTATATTGTACATAATCTACATTATACACAATAATTCATCATTTTGTACTATTACTCTGATTGTACATGTAATATAGTGACTATAAATAAAGTTAACTGCTTCAAAATATATTGTTTTCCCTTTTAATTAACTTTTTTAAATAATTTCATTTCTCAGTTCTTTGACTAACGGGTACACAAAAAGTCATTTACTTCGTGTAATAAACAAAGCTGTTTCCTGATTAAACAATTTCTATACCATCTTTCAAAACATATTTCTTGTTGAATAACTTGGTTTTACATTCTAAACTGCAATAAAAGGTACAGAATTTAGAGAATACAAATTTGTAGCACTTGAGAAAATTTATTAGTAAATATTTTTCAGGATCTAAACTTGACTTAAACTGCTTATATCTATTTCAGAGTTTATCTTCATAATTTAAAACAGTCACAGCTGAAATATAAAATATTTCACAAATAATTTCATAAGATGATCCATTAAATAGTATTTCGCCAATTTATTTTCTGTTTGTACTGACAGGTATTTTGTATTTTGACAATAGCTATTAGTACTATTTCTATTCATATACGCACTGACACAAATTATACTGTTTTCTTTACTTGTTTCCACATTTAATTATCTTTTTTCCTCCCTAAAAACAGTATTATTTAGATTTGTCAATGTTACAATAAAAATTTGTTACATTCTTTATAATTCAATAATATTGTTACTACATAACACTATACATTAAGAATGATAAAATGCTGTTATCATTTACACAAATGCCTAAATCATCCCTGTTTAGTTGCCAAATCAAATTACTCAAAATTAGGTATCATACATCTTTACATGTTCATCATTTTGCAATCAAAAAATGGTATTAACCTACTTTTAATTTTTAACCAGGATTTTATATTTTTATACAGCATTGTGGAAAAAATAATATCTTATCATTGATACCATTCATAATTAACCAATTCCACAACACCAATGTGTTAGTGTCAGATGTCGATATTGAATTTAATAAATGCACTTTTCTGTTTGATAAAATATTTTTCATCAGACATTTAAAAGTAAAAACTTTGTTAATACAATCTGCTTTACCCAGCTTGTTCTACATAAAACCAAAACCTTTCTTTAGTCATTGATCCATAACGTTTACATTACTTTTCTTGTGTAATATAGAAATACTTACTTCAATCTACTACCTGAAGTATTATTCACTGTTTAGAATTATATTAGACAGACCAAGTAATAAACAGAAAGATAAACATTTGTGTGTGATTACAAGATATACCAAATACTGTGTTGGTTCTAAATCAATACTGGGGTTATGGATGATCTACGTAAAAGATGTAGCCAGTTGGGTGATCAAATAAATGTGTATAAGAGGCTGAATATATGAAAGGGTAAAAAAAATAAGTCAATTGTCCAACCGGCAAAAATTAGACTACTCGACAGAAAATGTATGGAGCCAAAGGAAAGCTTAGTGAACTGTTAAACTATCCTCCAGTGGTGAAAAGGAGATGATGGATGAATAGGCCAAAACAAAGTAACAATCGTAACAGTCTTATGTTTTTCATCTGAAAATGAGGTATCTCTAGGCAAATAAAACTCTGAGACAGGTTTATGGCAGGTCTCCCATCTCCTGATTTCTTTAAAAAAACACAAAGAGGTGAGATTAAAAACTTGTACGAAAATTAAAAATGATTCTGATTGCTCCTTTCTGAAGATTTGAGACTTCCTGATCCAGACTTTGTAAATGACTGGATTAAAAGGAAGAGGAAAATATATTAACACCAAACTGAAACATCTGTTGAACACAAGACTCCCACAAATTAACCAATGATCCAAGACACCCATCTCAATAAAAGTTTAGATGGAAAATTCATCCATGAAGTTGGTCACTTGTTTGTTTTAGAGAAAAGCCACATTGGGCTATCTGCTGTGTCCACTGCTGGGAATCAGACACTGGATTTCAACATTGTAAGTTGATAAATTTACCACTGTCCCACTGGGGAACCATCCATAACAGCAGAGTCACTGAGTGGATAAGATGAGTAAAAGGAAGATAACCCTGCTAAAAAATTATTAACAACCAGTTGATTACTAAAACCATCAGCTACAATCCAAAAATTAGCAGGTGGAAAATATAAAGATTCATGAACTTAATTGTCCATTGTGGTATTAATACCTTAAGTAAAACAGAAATTAATTTAAGATAGAATGTACCTGAGAAAAAAGAGAAATTGGAGCAACCTGATCAGACAATGAAGATGAAAAGGCCTAAACAAAAGATTTTTTTATTATCATTACAAGAAAAGGGAAAATGTTCACCAGTTGAGCATCCACATGAACATGAAACCTGCCAGGGATACCAGCAGACAATACAGAAGTAATAGCCTGAACATTTGATGTACTGCAACTGCCTGTTGGAAGAAAAAAAGAGACAACATTTAAGCTTTTATACTGAGACCTTCTTCACCCGCAGAAGGCTTCAGTATAGAGTCATAATGTCATCTTTTAAAATTTCAACAGCCAGTTGCAGTCCATTAACGTTCTCAAACCTATTAAGTCAACTTTGCTTAACTTCCCCTAAAATAACAACCTGAAAATATTGATCAATAAGGGTTGACAATACAGCTAAGGGATCTCCCTACATGCTAGAGGATAATTATATGGATAAAAGGTCTCCAATGAAATTGAAAAATTTCTGAGATTAGTAGAAACATCTGCAGCAGTGATTAATATTGTCTTTAGAATTCACAATGAGTGAAATTAACAAATACAACTGCCAATAAATAAATCTGACTTATGGTGGGAAAACAGAGCTTATGTTATTTCTTTTCATGCATGTGCAGTCACATGGAAAGTGAAAGTGTGGAAAACTCTGAAGTTGACACATTCTCTGCATTGTGTCATGGATATTCGAAACCAGTCACAAGGTTTTTGATAGCATGAGAGCAAACTCAACAAAAAAAGTTTTTTTTTGTATTTCATAGGTAGTCTACCTGATTTGAATGGCACTATCATAACATTTCCAAATAAAAATAATTAAGTTAGTAATAAAACATTATTGGTTGTAGTTTTTAGTGTACACCTGAACAACCTAGCTGTCAGCAAAAGGTAGAAATAAGAAGTCTGGACATGCTCTGCATAGCTCACCAAACAGAACGTGACGATGTCCAAATAATATACTGCTGATACTGATGTTGAAAAGTAACAATCATCCCTAAAACATAACAATCAGATAGCTTGGATGAGAAGTAGTTGTACTTACCTCTTCACCAGGAGAATCTTGTTCTGTACCTGTGGGATGATCTGGTATTTTAGACTGGATGTTTAAAACAGTAGAACATGAAGGTGGCAATTGTGGTCCTACAAAGATAACAAAATTACTTTCTTCCATGATAACTTAACACACACAGAAATAATTTCCCAAAATAAAAATCATTCATATAGCCCTTTCTATGACAGTTTGTATCAAAAGTAAAGTATGACTGTTGTAAATAAGAATTAATACAGTCAGAAAGTCTATTAAGCTTTTGAACTACAACCTATATTTAAATATTTATAGAAACACCGTACTATACTATGTACATTATGCCCCTTTCTGGTGGATATTTAGTTCAAAAAATATTTACAGTCAAGAAGTTTTGTAAGTAATCAATATTGTTTTTACAAGATTGATTAATTTTCTAAACCAAGTTGATGATATTTGATTATTGAACTTCCATACATTTTGTTAATGTCTGTCAAAATCTACTACTCAAAAGAGTGTGATTGCAACCAAATACTTACGATTTTTTATTCAAGTTTTATTAACTTAAATCTCAAGACATGAAACAAATATCTCTGAAATCATAATCATTTTAGTACCAAATTTGACAAGCCTGTAGACTACCTCATAATTCATCTAATAAAATCAGCAAATTGCAACAAAGTAATACGTACAAGCTTATTTGGTAAATAAATACAAACAATCCTTGTCATAAATATTCATTAAAAGCTCTCAAAAGGAAAAGCTTATTGTTATGATTTTTCATCAAAATAACTAATTAGTTTCTTCTTATTTGCATAAATGAATAAGCATAAGGTACCAGAACCTCTACTCTACCAAAAAAGATATTTCAATTAACTTTTTAAACATACTTGTAGCATAGCAAGTATGCAAAATCTTTCATTTAAATAGTTGATTATTCAGGTCAACTTTAGGTTGAAAAGAAATTTTTTTTTTTTTAGTTTTGTGTTATAAAGTTATTACAAGTTGGGAGACATCAAGGGGCCTTTTGGCCAGTAAGGATGTCCTGGCTCTCAACCTTCTTCAACAAACAGCAAATTATGCACTAAACCCAGCCCTGATCTCCCTAATATTCATCAACCTTTTTCCTAAATTCCTGTAAAAGCTGTAGCCTATACTATTCTGGGAGACAATTTGTTCCCTAAATTTAACATTCTATTGGAAAAATAAAACTGCTTCAATTGGGGATGCATCTGATCTTTCAGTCATAAATTTAAAATTTCTTGTCTTATTACACTCAGAATTCACTAAGAAAAATCTGATGTATCACCAATTCCCCTAATATTTTTGAATACTTCAATTAAATCACCCTTGACCCTTCTCTTTTCAAGAGAGAACAAGTTAAAACATCTCATCCTCATGAAAATATATCCATTCATGTCAAAAATCCTAGTAGCCCTTTTCTGAGCCTTCTTCAAAAGCTTAATGTTCTTCCTAAGACAAAGAGATCTAGCACTTCAAAAGCAACCTAACTAGTGACTTACACAACAAAACCATGGCTTCTTTAAACTTGTAATCAATAATCAATATGTATACATACAACCCAAAATTCTGTTAGCTTTAAAACTTGCAACAGAACAGTCTTAAGGGCTTGAAAGTTGTATTAACTGATACCCCAAGATCCTTTTTTTCATCCATATAATTAAGAGGATTCCAACCAAAGTAAACATGTAATTTATATTACGACAACCCACATGCAAAACCTCACATTTATCATAATTACATACCATTTACAATATGTTTGTCCAGCTAACAAACTAACCTAAGTCTTTCTGTAAAATCATAGCATCCTCATTACAATCAGCTAGACCAAAGACTTTTATATCATCAGCAAACTTAATCAATTAATCAACTATGCCCCTATCAATGTTATTAATGTAAATGAGGAATAACAAGCTCGCTACACAGATCCCAAAAGCATGAACACCACTTATGAGTCCCAAGAGACTAAACTCCATTAGTAACAACTTTCTGCTTCCCAGCAAATCACTACTCTATTTATCTCTTACTCTTACCAAAGTAATGTTTGTTACCAATCTGCTATGTGATACTATTTCAAAATCTTTCTGAAATTAGAACTAAATGCATTCCAAGATAGATAGCTATAATTCTGTTACAATAGAGTAATTTCAATATTTCAAAATACTTTAAAAGATAGAAAGCTATAATTCTATTACAATAGAATAATTTCAATATTTCAATATATTTTAAGAGATAGAAAGCTATAATTCTGTTACAATAGAGTAATTTCAATATTTCAATATATTTTAAGAGATAGAAAGCTATAATTCTGTTACAATAGAGTAATTTCAATATTTCAATATATTTTAAGGAAAATATTGAAATTACTCTATTGTAACAGAATTATAGCTTTCTATCTCTTAAAGTATTTTGAAATATTGAAATTATTCTATTGTAACAGAATTATAGCTTTCTATCTATTATAACAAAAGTTTCAGCTTGGAGAATTTTTAGCGTATTTGCTTGAGCAGACAGCTTTCCCAGTGCTGCCAGTGTTGATCTGTAAATATGAACATTCACTATTCAGCTTTTAGTTGGAATGGTCAATAACAAGGTAACAGAAGCAGAAGTGACTCAGCCACATAAGCAAAATTGCTTCAACTGTACGTTTTCTGAAACAAAATGCACAGATTCTCCAACTATGATGTCAATGTTGAGGGCGAAACTGAACTAACACAGAGTTTATTGATGTGTTTGTGGGACAGGATGGCTTTCTGCGTAGAATAATAGTAACATGCTATTATACATACATAAGCAACAAGTCTGATAAAATAACCACTACTCAGGCCTCTTTAGGGGCATAGAGGTGTTGCAGAACTGAAATCAAGTGGATGTTGAAGAATAAAATAATACAACAACCAGAATGTACTTGGTCATCTCCAGCAATTAATGTAAGGACAAAGGAAGGAACTGCAAGTACTTTTCTGAATGTAGTAGAATACATCAATGTCTTTCCTTTGCCACAAAAAGGCAACGGTCTTAATATTGTGAAAGCATCCATTCATTTAATACTTGAGATATGGTTTGAGGTCAATGTAAAATTGAACTGGACAATACATAACACCTTGAACTGCTTTCAGCAACTGTGAAATACTTTACGAGTTCCATGTTATGTTACTTTCCATGCCTACCTCTGACATGCTCCAATTTACAATTTGCCAATAGATTTTTCTGAGGTTGACTCCCATTAAATTTATAACCATTAGAAAGCCTAGGTTTCAATTGATTCATTTCCAAAGTGATCGTACCATGTGGGCTTACATATAATTGACAAATAGATTTGATGTGAAAAAAAATCCCACAAGAACACACTGGGAAGAATAGATGAATTTTTAACTGTTCAAGTCACATGATTAGAGATGCTCGAGTACCGGTACTGGAAACCTGGTACTGTTGCAAACCCTGTCTTCAACCCATTCATGAATTATCTGGAGTGTGAGCAGATATTTCTTAATGCTTACACATGAAAAAGAAACAAGGCACCATGCCTGGCCAAAATGCACAATCCATGTACAACCATTGTTCAGTGCACAATGGTTGATTCATCAAAGAATGAGCTAGCACCTAGCTGTGAGATGGGTGTTTCATTGTGGTGAACCTCATGCTCTCCTCTATGAAATTAGCTCTTTGCGTAACATATATTTGAAACTTGTAAAGCTAATAATCAAGTTACGTTAAAATCATGGTTTTTGCATTAATAAAGAAATATTGTTTTTTGAACTATTTTGTATAAACAAATTACAAGAGATCTTTGTGATAAAAATCAACTCAATAGATTCTAGTACTTATACTTATTTCTGTAACTGAGAAATCAGCTCTATTTGTGGAGGAATCTGGCTGCTTAAGAAACTCATTCAATCTGGCATTATATACATCCTAACAACAGTTTGCAATAAAACAAGTATTATAAAAGTGTGGGTTGAAACACATTAGAGAAGTAATTAAAAAGTAATTAAGATAAGCTTTTATATCTCTCTGCTTTATGTGTTATGCTTACCAAGAACTCTTTTTTTGTCTGTTCTAGTTTTATCTTTTTTGGTTTCATGAGCAACTGCAACTAGTTGAGATTTAATGACTTCTTTAGTCTTCTCGTTTTCTGATTCAGGGTTACATTCTGACACTTTTGGTTTACTGCCATGAACGGGAAGCATTTTTTCACATGTGGGCTGATCATCTTCTTCTTCTTCTTCCTCTTCTACTTCTGGTTTATCATTAAGTACCAGAACATCTCTCTGTGGTTTTGATCTTGCCATGGCCTAGGTATTACAATTACAGCTTAAAAAATAAATAATGAAAACTTCAGTAATTCTAGTAAGTTTCATTTTGTGAAACCATTCTGGTGAATCTAATTCTGATCTAGTGTTTCCTTATGTATACAATTCATGTTGTTTAAAAAACAGCCTTTATTCACTGTAATAATTGCAATGATGATTTCCTTAAAACCATGGTTGTCCACATGAGGGTTAAAAACACTGAAGTTTTACAAAAATTCTAATTTTGCATAATTACAAAATTATCTTAAGCTATAGACATTTTCACTCTATTGAATAATTCACACACACTATAACTGACTTACTTTTATCTTGTTCTGTCTGAGCTTGTGAATGAGAATACATAAAAAAATTCTATACATAAATTATTTTAGTAGCTATGGCAACAAAACCAACATAAAGTGATGGAAGTATCTATAGAATAAATATAAACATGCAATAATACAAATTCAGCATGTTTACCACTCACTGTTTAATTTATTGTTTCTAAACATTAACAGGATCTATACAAACTTGATCTAAGTTGCTTTGAAGAATACTGAAGAGATAGAGATTAATCAGTTACAATAAAAATCCAAAGTGTAGTGATCAAGTAAAATCTAGTAAAATGCATATGCCTCTAAAAATATTTTTTCACCAGTTTTTTGTGGTTAGTTAGCACTGGCACATATAACACAAAAACAGTGCCTCTCCTTTTATAAAAACAAGCAAGAGCATTGATCTCCTACGTGTCAGTGTGTGGATGTGCATGTTTTAAATTACTATAATGTATGAGAAGACCTGTTGAAAGCAAAAGAAATGAAATTTCACAAAAAGATAAGAACAGAAAAGATAAATTTCTTCTTAATTTACAGTGACATGATGATAGCATCAATGAGTATTAGTTCTTTATAAATGTGTTTGAACTTGTAACATGTTTTTTCAAAATGTGTCTCAAAGAAAGATTAAAACAATCCGATAAGACTGCTGAAGACTGTTTCTCAGAACTTGAAAACACAATAGCACATATCTTCAGCCTCAGACCACACATTAAACTGGCTATCTCTAGTGTAATATATAGATATATGAACAGATACACTTCCACTGATTGCAACACACAAAACAGTACAATAATTAAACAACTCATAACAAAATTCAACATTTTAATGAATCAACCAAACACCTATTTAAAATTAACCCCCAACTTGCTTTCATCAACCACACAAACCTAATACCACTCACTAATTTTCTTGCACGAGATGACTTCACCTCAACTTTTCTGGTATTTTTACCCTGGCTTTAAACTTCAAGTACTTTATTTCCTGACACATTCTCCCACTCGTCTTCCTGTTCTAAGTTACCCCAATCATCTCCTATTTCTACTTCTTGTAGTTCTTCTACCCTTCCCTGTCAAAATTCTACATTTCTCCCTATCTCAGAAGCTACCAACGTCTCTCACAATAATACCTCTATTACTCAATCGGCATTGAAACAGGATTCAAAACTAAAGTAGATAAAAAAAATAAAAGAAACTTATTGGATTGCTAATCTAAACACTGTTCAACCTTTCCAAATTAATCTAGATCTTGGAATCAGTGATCTCTGTTCATTAGTTTCATCCCTGTCAGAAAAATAATTTTCATTCTTTGCTTAATTTTTTCATGTAATATGAAAGCTGAATTTCCTAAACTTACTATTTATTTAAGATAATTTTTCATACCTGTTTTAATAAATTGATTAGCATAACATATCTTTTTTAATCAGCCTCCAGGTGTCACCTTTATTTTACTTAAACACTTAAGTATAGTTTTAAATATACATATATTTATCCATTTCTAAAGTAAAATATCCCTAACACCTTTTCACATACACTCTCGCCATCGGCCAAATTGTACCAGAAATGAGATGCTTACAACAGTACACAGAGAAATAGACTAAACATTTCCTGGAAAACCGGATGACCTTCATGATGTCAGTAAACTCCCTTTATATATATCACTCATTTGATTACACCACTATTCCCAGTTTGCCCCTGAAGAAGAAAGGTCCACCTTTTGAAAGAGCTCGAGTTATAGGGCTTTTATTGATTGATTAAAAGAAGAATATTCACCATACCAAAATGAAGAAAAGTATGAATTGTGCCATCTCCAATACACCAGTGCAAACTTTGCTGATATACTGTAGTAACGAGCCTTATTCCAAGTAATGTCAAACAGAAAAATGTCAGAATGTTTCTCTAGTGTGACTGCTGCACTTAGTAGAACCTGCATGACCCACAGATATGGACTCTGTACATCTTGATGATGATTTACTGGTAATTATGCAGCAGCCTCCCTGACAAGGTACTACCACCAAAAAAACTTGTATGGCAGTTTAAGACTTTGTGGCTTCAAGAATTTGCCTGGTTATATTACTATTTATGATGAAAAACAGGAAATGTAAGTTTTAAATAAAGGCTGGGCCAGCTGTTACAGGAAAAATTTATTTTATTTCTGGGACAGACCATTTTCAAAAAGAGACTGTGAAATAGCACGATGTAAGCAGAAGGCATAAAAATATTAAGGAGTGCATCATAGGAAACTGTAGGCCAATCGAGACACTGACAGCCAGAGTTAGGAATCTGTAGGCCAATTGAGACATTGACAGCCAGAGTTAGGAAATTGTAGGCCAATCGAGACATTGACAGCCAGAGTTAGGAAACTGTAGGCCAATCGAGACATTGACAGCCAGAGTAATAGTACATGCTACTTAAATCAATGCAAAAACACTTACAGAGAATTAAAAATTAAATTCAGTGCTACTTATATGATTGTACTAAAAGAATTGCCACTCACTAAATTTAAATGGCAGATTGTTCTGATTAAGAAGAATAGTTTGGTTGTATATAAAAAAAAAATGATGATGATAACTCATGTGCTGAATTTGTTGCAGAAAAGGGTTGATATGCAAACTGCACTTCTGTTTTAATTGATTGTGAAATAGATATAGCTAGGAGAGATAATGTAATTTTGTACTGTAGGTATGTTTCTTCAGGTGTGGTAGTGAATCATCTAGTAGGCTTAGCTGAACTAGATCACTGTCGTGCTCAAAAAATCTTAAACACAACCGAGAATATGCTTGGAATCTATGTAATTAAAAGAACAATGTGCATCAGTCAGTCCATGCAATGTATGCATGCTAGCTCACATGGAAACTCTATATTCCTATTAGCTAATAGTATAGTGGTATTTTTACATTTATATGAGTGCAGAAGTGAACAAAATTTAACATTCATATGAGTGCAAAACTAAGATGCTTATAGCACTAACTTTAAAGACAATTACTTCAATAACATAAAGGAAGCACATGAGGTTAATTCTTCAATTTTCTATGGCTTATAAATAACACAATACCATTACATATCAATACAAATTCCAACAGTCATTTAAAAATCAACAATTAGGCCTAAAGTGTAAATACGCATCATACAAAAAATATTAAAGTATGAGTTTACCCTCTATATAATCTATGTCAATTAGCCTTAATAGTTACTGCCATGCTTTATTCACTTTTGATGTTATACAGCTAACACATTGCACGAAAAAAAATAATTACAGGTTTCAGATGATATACAAATGCAATTTAGACATATATACACACAATAAATAAAAAAAAAAAACATGGCAACAGTTGATTTTTACACTTCTTGATACTATAATTTTAAAAATTCACTATTTTATAACTATTATATGTTCCAACTATTTCAATACACGTGCCTAAAATTTGACAATTAGGCCTAAAGTTTAAAATACACTTTGTACGCGAAGTTGATTTTTACACTTCTTGATACCATAATTTCAAAAATTTACCATTCCATAACGTTGTTTTATCGAGAAATCAATCAAGAATCAATCTCAAGATCTTAGTCAAAGATGGTGACTATCCAGAAACACAAGGTTTTTATATAAAAAATGTTGTGTACAGAGATATATTTCATTTATAATCATTATATGTTTTTACACTTCTTTACCTTAAATATAAAATAAAACTCTATAGTCTGCTTAGTAGGTTTTTCTTTCATTCATGTCCAACTATATAATACAACATCAGTAATATTTAAAGGATTTATTTATTTAAACCATATATCCTTCTCATATATATATAATAATCCATTTTATAATGCTGCATATGTGAAAAATGCTTTACGCTTGGTTTCATATAGCACAGAACACACTTTGTATGCAATCCTGTCTATATCCATTTTTTTACATATTTTTGCTAAACAATATTTAAGTACATACATTATACATGAAGCATGAGTTTATCTCCTAGCAGTTAACAAAGAATATTCAGATTGATGGCAAAACAACTTAAGTGCTTTAGGAATGAATGGTGCCAATGCTATGGGAGCTACAGAAGGAGTAGGTGCTCTCTTGAAATGGTAATGTTAAGTGCTGAAGAATTTGTTCCAATGATTGCAAAATATGAATTAAAAGCCATTGGGACTGAGACTGACTGTACAATAAGGATACCTTTAATTGTAAGGACACTAGCTACCATACATTTATTGGGTTTGATGTTTTGTTGCCATGTAATTAAGAGAATGTTGCAAATGGAAAGCGTTAGTGTCATCATATGGAGCATCCTTCAAAAACAGAGATTAGAGGAAGAGCAAAGGATGTTACACAATATATGGAAAAACTTGCTTTTGTAGAGTTTTGTCTTTTTTTTTACATAATCTCTTTTCAGTGTCACTCAGCCTTTAACTTTTCTCTAAGCTATTGTGGCAACTGAGACTAAATTAAAAGACTAAATAAAAAGCATTAAAAAAATGGCAACCTAGAGAAATTCTCGCAACATGTAGATTCCAAACCCCAGGCAGGTGACAGCATCAGGGTCACAGAAAGTAGGAGGGGCAGAGCTACCAGCATTATATTTCAGGACATTAAACTTAAGACTCCCTAAACTCATGACATTTTCAAAAATGACTTAAATACACAAATTCAAAAAACTGTTGAAGTCAGTCAGGGGGAATGAGTACAGGTTTAGCAACATAATTAAGCTTGCTACAAAAGAAGGGGTTTCATGAAGACCCAGAGTGATACAGTGTTTTTCAATTTTCTACTATAATGCATGGCCTGATCATCTTGCTATCTTTGAAGATGAGCAGTTAGAAGTCTTATTGAGTTATTATAGTGTCTTTTTAGAAATAAATGGATACACTGTTTTATGCAGTTCAAGCAGAACAGATGATGTTTAAAATACTGGCCAATGGTCAGCTGATGGATAAATACTACACTGGTTTATAGAAAGTCATGCTAACAAAAAAGCCTTTTGGCATAAATTTAAAAAATTTTCTACATTCAGTGGAAATCATTCTTGTGCTATCAAGATCAGCTGCCAATATGAATGGGGATTTTCTGCAACTCATTTAATGTGACCCTGTGAGTCAGTGCAAAGGGCCCTTCACTTAAAATGTTTAACCCAAGCCTTGTTTACATGCTGGCTTTGTTCAAGTAGAAGGAGAAAAAAAGATCAAACTACATTTCTTGGCCAAGTTATGCAGACATTAATTCTTGGTGGCACTGGTTCAGACTCTGATGAATAAGAAATATTTGATAGCTGTATAAATTCTAATTAATCTGCAGGACTGATTATGAAACATTATCAAAAGGCACATGAGCAATTTGTTTCAAATTCATTTTAAAGCATCAGAAATGAGGAATAACAGCATGAGGAGGAGAGGAAGAAGGATGGGTATATTGCAGAACAGCAGCTTACACAAAGTAAAAGAAAAGCAGAGCAACTCACAGTCAGAAAGCATTAAGGAAGAATGAGGTAAGGTGAGTACTAACCTGTTTTTATGTCAGTTAGTTTTCTTATATTTTGAAGCAGCTGAATTTGGAGACAGTTAACTTGCTATTAAGTTTGCACCCAAAAACTAGATTTTATGCCCCAAATTTTTGGTCAAGGAGCCACTGGCTCCTTGGGTAAAAGACTTGTCTAGATACCTGAAATGTATACTAACTGTGGCTGTTAAATAAATGAATGAACAGTACTTCACTATAGTAAGTTCTTTCTGAGCATGTTTATAAATATAACTTATCACCATCAAAATAGTGTGATACTGAATGAACTGAGTAAACTCTATGATGAAACCAGAAAAATTAAGCTAACAAAAATCACAAAGATAACTGCCAGACTTCATGATCAACCCAAATTTTAAACCTAGATAAAATTTTATGGAAAGTTATTGTATCAACCCTCACACTACAGGCTGATCAAAGTGCAAATGTCAATACTCTTTAAAGAGTTACATTCAATATTTAATTAAATGACTTTATTATTATGGTATATGAATAAGCTTGCCATAAAAATATAGTTATTACATCAAATTTTAATATAAGTTTTAAGTTCTTAAGTTTATAAGGAATCTCTGTATATATATACATGGGTTGGACAAAATAATGGAAACACCTAACATTTTGGAATCATAATCTTTGAACATGTTATAAACAATCAAAACTTGACATATTTTAATGTTTTATTGTTTATTATTGTTGCTATTTGATATTTTATTTAAATTAACTGTTTTTTACAGATAT
>NW_013665720.1:42423-45604 GCF_000517525.1 Limulus polyphemus | reverse complement strand
TGTATATATATATATATATATATATATACATGCAATGGTCTTCAAAAATAAAGACTGTGATAACAATAAACTTAAGTTGTTAATTATGAAGAGTAAGCAATATAAATAAAACTACTCCATTGGTTTATCAAAAGGCTTAAACAATTTTTGTGTGTGTGTGTGAAATAATGTTTTAGAAAATTATGACAATCTGTGTGTACAAGGTTTCCAGTAACAAAGAAAAGCACAGTTACTTAAACTGCTTTTTGTGGGGTATTAAAAATTCTATAACTCTGTGGGAGTTAACAAAAACTGGTGTCTTCTAATTTGAGGTTTCTGAAAAATGAAGACCAAGGTATCTGTATATTTAAACTCTATAGCTTCCAGCACCATTTTTAAATTCCTTTCTGCGTATGAACTGTACATGCAAAATTTAATTAAACCACTTTACTATCATTATATGTCATATACGTTTTAATTACTTTGTTTCAAAGGAAACCTTTCAAAAAATACTTAAACTGCAGTTTTCGTGTCATGTGATCCATGCACTGTGGAAATCCTGATTTTAGCAGCAGTTCACTCTTAGCCACATAAGCTCACAATGTACTTGAGTACATAGATGCCAAGCACGTGTATTTAACCCATTTGACATGTCATATCCAAAGTCTGTAGCTACTTTGTCTGGGAAACAGCTATAAATTTTCCAACCATTGTCAGGTGCCACATCTACCTTCTATATGTTGCCTTGATATCTATAACATACATGTAGTCAGTTGACACAAGTGTATATATTCATTAAAAAAAATTCAGTTTACACTATACTCCACCAATGGTTATTTGAAATTGGCATGCAGTATTTGTATTGAAGTAGATGTAACTGTCATTAGTATTGTTGTCTGTTTGATCAACCATAGCACTTATGGTGTTTTCTTACCTAAATATGGTGTAGTTAGATAGACAGTTAAATTGTATTTAGGTCTTACTTATATATTTTAGTTAATTATCTATTATTTATGTTTTAAAAATCATATTTGAGAGGTTTAATGATTTTTATACGTTTAACTTGTTGTTGCCTGGATAATAATAATAAAGCCCTGCAGGCACCATTTGATGTATCGGCATAAATTATAAAAGACAAAGAATTGGAAAGGAAATTTAAAAATAAATTATAAGTGAAAAAATAAAGATGTGAAATTAAGCATATTAAAAAAACAAGTTTCAAAAGTCTTCTACGAAGATCTAAAAGGTATGTACATATTTCCATTTCTTAATTTTAAACATTTCATTGCATTGTATGTTGATGATAATAGGTAGAGTTGGAAATATAGTAGAGAAAATGGAATATAAAATATAAATATTTACCTCAAAAGTTTTTGATATTCATTTAGGAGTTTCTAGAGAATAAGCAAATAAAATGTGAAACTGTAAGATAATAAATAGTATTTTTAAACTTGATATAAAAATCACCTTGCAGGTGAATTATGCAAATGCAAATAATCACATTAAATAAAAATTATTTTATTAGAAATGGTATAAAAATAAATATTAAATATTTTATTTTTCTGAAACAACATACTTTTAGGACTTTCTTGTCAAATTTTAGACAATTTCATCCACTAGTTTTATTTTTTGGAACAAAATATAACTAGAGCAATATTAACTTCTAAAAAAATTAGAAGCCGACAGCCAAGGGTTAAAGAAGACTGGCAATTATAAACAAATATTAAGAATAGTGAAGCATTCAGATTCACCACGACTTTCTGGATTGAGAAAAATGATACTTACCATTTGTTTATGTTTACCAGCCACATGCCGTTTCATTGAACCAGTAATGGGTAATACAGTTTTCCCAATTTCATGTGTTGTAGTATGTTTTATTTGAGGTCTGAAAAAGCAGAAATTTTTAATTTTGAAATCTGTACATCAAAATATATTTCACTGATTCTGACTGTCATAACATAAAATTAGCTGAAACTTATTTGATTGGATAGCAACTGCCTGTTGTAGAAACACAAGTGCAGAGGACGACTTTTTGAAAGTCTTCTGCTATTCATGTTTGTGATTGGTTGGTTTATCAAGAAACGCTCTCCACATTCCACCGTAATACTATAAAAACTGACTGCACTATACACATGCTGGCCTGAAGATGAAAGGCAGAAGACTTTCGAAACGTCATCCTCTACACTTGTGTTTCTACAACAGGCAGTTGCCATCCATTCAAATAGGTTTAATCAATACTCTGTCTAAATAATCTATCAAAGAAAAAAATTAGCTTTTTGTATAACTTAAAGATTAAAATATAGCATTTTGCAAAGTAAAATTTTTAAATATAGAAGAAAAAAAATCAGGCTTTCCCGTTGGCTTAAAATGTGTCCTAGAAGCATCATTGCACCTCATAAAATTCCTCAAATTTTACCGCTTTTTGTATGTAAAATAAAGTTCCCTGGGCCAGAAGTGCAAAATATAAAATTCAACAATTTTCCCAGTATCTCTGACCAAGGAAAACTATGCAAGTTATCAAAGATGAATACCCACACATAAGCAATGATTGGCCTAAATCCACTAAATAAATTATATTAATAACAAAACTTTACATTGTTGTACAATGTTATCAATATCTAAAAATCGGGCAAACAAAATACTTAGAATCTTGATAAAAGGTACACAGCTGAAACACTGGGGAGAAAATGAAGAAACAAATTAAATATTTTAATATATAAAACATTCTGTACAAGTGATAACAAACATGACAATTTTTTATTATTTTTACTAATATACAACTGAAACTATCGGTGTATAGCTGTTTAGGCATCTTAAGTACTTCCATGTTTATATTATATAACATACAAATAGATGAGCAAACAGATATCAGTAGTATGTAAAATATACAACTGAAACTATCGGTGTATAGCTGTTTAGGCATCTTAAGTATTTCCATGTTTATATTATATAACATACAAATAGATGAGCAAACAGATGTCAGTAGTATATAAAATATACAACTGAAACTATCGGTGTATATCTGTTTAGGCATCTTAAGTATTTCCATGTTTATATTATATAACATACAAATAGATGAGCGAAACGAGAAGTGTCAGTAGGTATAGGTAAAATATACAACTGAAACTATCGGTGTATAGCTGTTTAGGCATCTTAAGTATTTCCATGTTTATATTATATAACATACAAATAGATGAGCGAA
>NW_013665720.1:0-42402 GCF_000517525.1 Limulus polyphemus | reverse complement strand
TTATATTATATAACATACAAATAGATGAGCAAACAGATGTCAGTTAGTATGTAAAATATACAACTGAAACTATCGGTGTATAGCTGTTTAGGCATCTTAAGTATTTCCATGTTTATATTATATAACATACAAATAGATGAGCAAACAGATGTCAGTAGTATGTAAAATATACAACTGAAACTATCGGTGTATATCTGTTTAGGCATCTTAAGTATTTCCATGTTTATATTATATAACATACAAATAGATGAGCAAACAGATGTCAGTAGTATGTAAAATATACAACTGAAACTATCGGTGTATAGCTGTTTAGGCATCTCAAGTATTTCCATGTTTATATTATATAACATACAAATAGATGAGCAAACAGATGTCAGTAGTATGTAAAATAAATAAAATAGTATTATGCAAGAATCTAAGTCTATATATTTGCTCTACAAATAACATTTACATACAGTTAAGTAAGAAAACAGACCTAATTATGTTAACACAACAATGTACTTATACCAGCATCTTATGTATGTGATGATCTTAAAGTAAATCACTAACACAGTTGTGCAGGCAAATATTCTGTATGACTCTGTAAATGCCATATAAATATAGCTGCACAGCAACCAAACCTAACTATACAAGTTTAGATAGTAAATTAATACACAGTATTAACACAGTTGTACATAAACAACTGTGCATTTCAACATTACAGATATCTACTTCTTTTCATGCAAGTGTTCTTTCTAGACATAGTATATCAAATTAGTTAAGGCATCTAAAACTATATATATATATAAACAAGAGTTAAAGTGATCAGGGTACAGAAAACCACAGGATTCTCTACATCAACCTTAGCCTCAGAGAGACATGGTTGAGAAGCCAGGGTTGTCCATGTTTCTAAACTGTAGTAGTGATACTCAAAACAGGGTGAAGATTCAATCACACAGTGATTCAAGGTAATGTTAAAAGATATCCATGCTCACAATTAAGAGATTCTAGAATGATTGCGACTACCAAGATAAACATACTGGATGGTATTTGTTGACCCTGGACAAAAAATATATATATAAGTACAATCAAACAGGAATTCTGACATAAATACATCATGATTATGCATGATATATAAATATAGCAGAATATTTCCCACTTTTGACTATTAAGCACCTAAGAATTTATTTGTTACATTACACAGCTTTATGAAAGGTAAAACTGATGACACATTTCATATAACAGCATATAATTCTGTTAAATTTTTTGCCACTGGCAGCAAGTTTGATCTAATTTGTGTTTTCCACAAACAGCAATATTGATCCAAATGAATTTCTTTCACAAAAGAATCATAAATGTACTTTCTTTATAGATTAATTTTTCTGAGTAGCCCTGTGATATTCTCTCACAGTATTACTTTAAGTCTCAAATGTCCATATGCACTGATTCTATCTCAACACTAAAACTACTGGATGAAATTATTTGAAAATTAGTATGACTCTCTCAGCATTAGGTTGCTTCTGAAAAAAAATCATATTTTTCATATGTCTGTTTATTGATTATTTAAAGAAGACAAGATAAAACAATGACCACTAACCTAATGTGTCTGCCAATAAGCTGTTCATGAATGTGTACATTCAATTTCTTGAAAAATGTAAACTAACTGCATCCAAGATTTGTTGGTACTTCATGACAGAAGTATATATATTACAAGTTTGCTGACAAGTATTTTTCATTTATATTGCCTTATTTTATGCTACTTAAGTTTTCAATAGTGCCAGAGGAAGATTGTAAACAAAAATTAATCTTGTATATGTAAACTTGGTTAACTTCACTTAACTTTCAAATGTAGATTTCTAGTATTTCCAGTGTATGTTCAGCAGCTAACTATAACTTAATTATAAATACAGATGTTAAACAAATTGACTAGTTCCACCTCTAATTGTATTTACTTAGTTACTGTGTTATATTTAAATATATTCATTCACCACTAAAAGCCCTCCAGTAATACAGCAGTAAGTCTGCAGGCTTATAATGGTCAAAACTGGGTTTCAATATTAATGATGGTCATGGCACAAATAGCCCGTTGCACTTAAAAACAAACAAACAAAACCGCCATTAAAAACAGTTGAATACACTGATTAAAAAAAAGTATTAAACTGAAACGTTTTTACAACACTGAGTTGTAAGTGGATTAAAATGTACTGAGCATATTTTTCATTTAAAAAGATAAACAGAATAAAAACTTAATATTACATGCAAATAGACATGAACATCATCCAAAAAAGATGTACCAATTAGATACTATGGCAAACAAAAGAAAAACAAAAAAACAAAAGCATTTTTAGCCATAAACTTTCATAAGCCTTTAAAAAAATGTAACACTGATCAACATTGTCATAAGCAGGACAAAACAGGTTAGTTAAACAGGTGACTGTTATAGAAATACACAGATATTGAAAATCTACAAACACATACATACAACATTTGTAATTGCTAATGTTTAATTTTTATTATTTAAGTGAATTAACTACAGAATTGCACAGATCTTAGACATAAAAATACACAATTCTGGATATATTCAAAATCAAATCTCTGTATTTACTTGTTAATTTTGTAACAGTTTAGGAAAGGATTCTCTAAGACATTAGGTAAGATCTGATATTAACCTTGTATAAAATACTTATGGCTTTAATGCATTCATGTTAATTTCTTTTACATTCATTTTCTGTTTGGTGTAATAATTTTCCAAAACTGTAAGGAACAGTAGTTTTGTTAAATGTATAACACTTTGAACAAGACACATCTATTGTAAAATGTCCTAAATGTAACTTGTTCAAATTCACCTATATACACTGCAAGACAATGCAGTAAAATGTTACACTACACAAATAAAAGTTTAGTCCCAGTCATGCTTACTAATGAAATGTAACATATATTTATTCTTTCAAAGACATCTGTTAGCATAGTACCTAGAAGTTTTCATTCCAAGAAGTCTAAATTCTATGTTCCTAAAGATTCTGATACTTCAAGTATTAAATAAATCCTATTAATACATCATATGATTTAGGAACTTCCTTGCTACTAAAATTTCAAGAATGTTGAGGAAAGGGGTGATTCACCATTTTGTATAAAATGATTAGAATTACACAAACAAACTAAAATTTATAAGTACACCTTCATGTGAATTATAGTAATGGTATATTAATATTCTCATAAATAACTCTCTTTTCTTTTAAACAATTTATGAAACTTAAACCTACCTTTAAACTGTTGTCAGTTTTTATTTCTTTGTTAGGAAGTAAATTTACCTAAAAGAATGAGAAGAACACCTAAAGACAAATACTGTGCACTTTCTGAAATAATTTATGCAATTTCTAACACATATACTTACAATAAAAGTGGTGGAAGATTTGCTGGTCTTGCTGCATTAACAAGCTTCTGTAATTTTTTTTCTTCCTGGCGTAGTTGAGAAAGTTGAAGCTGAAGCTTTGACTTTGTTCTTTTGTCAGTAAAGTTATCTTGTAATGAGGACATGAAAGCATCTAGTGAGTCCTGACCACTACTCATATTGAGAAGCTCTAGTTGTAGAAAAAGAAACAAAACTTTAATTGCACCATGATTCATTCAACTTTAATTAACTCAAACTTCAATAACCTTACTTGAAGCTTAAAATTCCTGTTTATACAGAAACTACTGAAATTTTAACTTATAATAGGGTTATAGTTTATCTGCATTCACTTTACAATTTGAGACTTAAAATTGAATTTGGTAGTGTTCTTGTTGTTCCGTACTGTATGAGAATGCAAACCAAATATCCTTAATGAGAAATTAAGTTCAGGGAAGTTGAATCATTTTGAACATCCAATATATATTTTGAAAAGGTAATGTATAAAATACTTTACATTTAGATGTTTAAACATCTTAAGTACAGTTTAAGTATTAGTTTTCATTACATACTTTTAGACTTACATATAGTGTATCATTAGCACAATTATTCAATAAAAACTATTCTTATCACAAATTCTGGGAATGAACAAAGATAATGTTTAAGGCTTTACAATACGAGCAAAAGTCAGGGAACAGAAGTTCAGGAATAGCATTTAAAGGAGAGTAGCCATACTACACAGTAATTAATGGTGCACTATGTAATCAACAAAATGTTTGTTTGGCTTTATTTACACAAGGTAACGGAAGACTTTTACACCTTAGGAATACAGAACTAAGTGGTAAGGCCTTAAAGCTATACAGGAGGTAGAAAAGACATCAGTTTGACTTTGGCAGAGATGAGATGCCACTTGGCAGAGCAAATAGCAACCTGCTTAGTATACTGAAGCAGTATTTATTTATTTATTTATTATTGCTATTTATTCCTAAGTACTTAATTTTTAGTTATTTTTCTTAAAACACAGAATAATAAATAATGAATTATATAATTAGAAAAACAATGATTTTTAGTACTTTGATGTTACAAAATTATAGATTGCATAGCCACATGATCAGTACACAAAATTGTACACATGTGGAAGAGTACACCAGGCATGTGACAGCTGAATGTAAGGTGATTTTTTGTATGAAATACTTTATATACATTTAATTTCATTGTATCTTATTTAATTATTACATGTCAGCATATTATGAAAAATACTGAAGTTTGCAGTAGGTAATTTCAATATTTTGATTTGTTGTTCTTACGTTACATATTTCCATCTCTTTCAGACAACTGTTGGCTCTCATTTTAACTAACAGTGTAATGGTAACTTCACAGCATCATACTTGCTAAGACTTATTCATTCTCTCAAGTGGAAAGAGAAGACAAATTAATTTTTGTAGGTTTCAAAGATGCATTTTAGAAAACCAATAAATTATCAAATTACTACACTGGTATATATATAAAACCACTGTAATTTATCTGGCTTTATAACTATGCTATATGTGGGTTAAAAAAATTTCATTTCTGTTCAGAGCAGAAAATTTCTCAATAAACTTCAACATCTCCTGTCAGCTACATGTTTTACCTTCAAGCCAATTACAAACAGCTGTAAAATTTACGTAATTTGTAAATGTGCTCTTTCTATAAACATGTACTTCAGAGAAGTAGGCATGATCAAACAAGAGGTTTCAAAAGAATAAAGTAGTGGAGGGTGATACCCAGGTGGGTCTAACCAATATATTGATAGCCCGGGAAATCAAAGAGATGGGAGGTTCTTATTTTATATTCTAGCTTGTCAGTATCTGAAATTTGAGTTTTTAATTTGTTAAATGCTATAGACATTATATGTTAGGCATAATACAATACAAACTGATCAATAAGATGAGGATAAGCAATGTGACACAAAAAGAAAGGATGTTTAGTATTTTGTTTTTAATATTTTCTTTTGAATTAAGTAGTAGGAGTTAAATGGGTTATTTAGATTTGTTATAACATTTGCATGATGTTGTTGTTATTGCTTTTTTTATTTAATATGAAATTTCACTACATTCATCCCTCCCCAAAGATCCAATTTTTTCAATTATTTTGATTTTATTTTTAAAACGGGGGTTTTGATTAAAGCACTGGTATGTTAGATGTGGACCTACTGTAGAAATTGTCAGCCAAATTCCTTTGTACAACTTTCAAACTGTAATTTCTGAAGAAAGACCACCTAAAGCCAACTATATTTGGCATGATAACAGTAGGCTACATGCATGAATGTTGAGAAGGAGATTGCAGTCCTCCAAACATGCAAGCAGTGTTGTGTCATTTGCTATTTAACAAGCTAATGAACTGTCATTTTCTGCTGTGTTATATGAACTGGAGCATGAAACACACTCTCTGTTCAGAAATCAGGCCCCACTTGCTTAAAAACAGTTATCTTTCCCAACACTGGCATTGGTGCCATTGCTGACCTGTAATTATGAGCCTCCAGATGGAATGAACACAGGAACATTAATGGAGAAAGAAGTCATCCAGACCAGCAGCACAGTTAGAAACTCTAACTACTTTATCACATTAAAAAATTAATGCATGATTTTCCAAGCATCTGAAGTAGGAATGAAACAGTAGTAAATTTACATGATACACTAGTTCTGATCCCTCTATTTCATGATTCTTTAATTAATATGATAGTAGCACAATAATTTTTAATTGAATAAAAAGAAAACTTTAATTCCAGCCATGCCTTTTTTTTCTAAGTGGTATATGGCCTAAAACAAAAGGAAGCTATTTAGTGTTAAAAAGTAACAAGATATTATACTGAAAAAAAAGGAAACAGCTGGAAATCTCATCTTATACAAAAAAAAATACTAAAATGAAGTGCCTTAGGATATACAGGGATGGAAAGGAGATAGCATTGTATAAAAATTCAGTACACAAAGTGTGTTAATTGAAATGAAATTCATTTTTGGACAGCAATAATTGGAAAGTAATATTTTCAAGACTCCACAGCAAACCTAAGGATTTTTTCCTGGAGCATTTATATCAGAGATAATGCCCTGTGAAAACTGTGGATATATTTTTTTAGTAAATCCATGACAGCATCATGGGGAAAGTATCAATTTTCATGGAATTATTTCACAAGTTCAAGTAATCTGCTGTAGACATATATTTATCATTTTTATACACATGATACCCTTGTTTGCAGTGCATGGTTTTCCTAAATAGATTGCATGGCCACATGATCAGTACACAAAATTGTACACACGTGGAAGAGTACACCAGGCATGTGACAGCTGAATGTAAGGTGATTTTTTGTATGAAATACTTTATATACATTTAATTTCATTGTATCTTATTTAATTATTACATGTCAGCATATTATGAAAAATACTGAAGTTTGCAGTAGGTAATTTCAATATTTTGATTTGTTGTTCTTACGTTACATATTTCCATCCCTTTCAGACAACTGTTGGCTCTCATTTTAACTAACAGTGTAATGGTAACTTCACTGCCATACAAAAGATATAATCTTATTAAGTAGAATTGTTTTCATTATGTTCCCTACTAGCACTAGGAACAGACGCTGACATTTGTTTGCAGTTTATTTTAATAATGGTCAAGAAGCTCTTAGAAAAACTATGCTTGTACTGATTGTATAATTTTGAGCACATGGAGGGATACATATTACTTTGTGTTGCAAAAACATAGAAAAAAATCAGTGATTTACCCAATACAAAAATGATTTAAGTGAAAGGTTTTTGTAGTAGACCTTTACTTTGAAGACAAAAATATGAGAGAACTGAGCCTACACTGTATTCATCAACAGTATATCCTTGGTAATGATACTCATTTGTACTGAGATAAGATGGAGTTCACTTTGGTGACATTAGTTTTATTTCTTATATGGTCATATTTATTTTATTTCCCAATATTTTAAGAAAATATCACCCCCTCCCCAAAGTAGATATGTTCACGTTTTACTTCCTTTCATTAATTGGAAAGTCTTTTGTTTTTTCTAAAAAAACCTCAACTTTCCTTTCTTCATTACATATTGATTTTCATACTTGAGATTAGCATAACGGTCTTGATTTACCATAAAGTGTGAAAGAGGTTAAGGTCTATAAAATCCAAAATTTCTCTACTGAAAGATCACATAACAATTATGAATAAAATGTTTAATATTTTGACTATGGTCTGGGTGGATTCCACACAGCCCGTATCCATCAAAGTAACCATAAAGCAGTTATACTGTAACTTTTTAAATTGTATGCATATCTTCCCAAAAATTTGCAGATTATCAGTAAGCAAGATTTTCATACACAAAATATCACATTTTGTAATTAAGATTTAAGATTTTTTAAATAATGATTTCCTCATGCATTTTTTCTTTTCAAATGTTGATTATCCAACATACAAAGTAATTTTGATTTTAAGATTAAAAATAATTTTGTGCATCAGAAAATTGTCAAATTTCACATGCAAAATCTCTATAACCTCTATATAACTATCAAACGTTTTTAAAAAAAACTATATATTTTATATGTTATTTTCTCTATCTTGTCTCTGTACAGATTTGGTTGATTTGACCGACCTCGTAACCACCATAAAATATTAGGAAATAGATCAATTAAACTTTTTTTCATTCTAGAATGACTACAAATTATAATACAAAAATCACAAATATTTATGGTAAGTAGATTAAATCTCATAACATTATACATCTATATAAGTATATATATATGTATTATTTTTATTTTATTGACCTTTAGCTGTGTCTGACTAGCATTACAGAAGTTGCACACAGGCACATACAGCTTTATGTTACCACATCCAATAGTGAAAAAATGGTTTTTACAAATTACAAAAGTCTTGATGAAACTTTGTAAAATGGATGGCAACTGCCTGTTGTAGAGACAAAAGTGTAGAGGACAATGTTTTAATAGTCTTCTGCCTGGAAGACGAAAGGTGGAAGACTTTCAAAACATCATCCTCTACACTTGTGTCTCTATAACAGGCAGTTGCTATCCATTCTACAAAGTTTCATCATGAATACACTGTCTAAACAATCTATCAAAGAATGCAAATGTCTTAGCTTTGTTCTAGTGGATCAGTATTTTGTAGAATACAATCACATTTTGATTGTAATACATTACATATCTATATATATTATTACTATTTGTAAATCAAGTTTTGTATTTCAGTTATTTTTGGTTAAAACATAGAACAATGATCTCTTCTATTTACAAAATTTGTACTCACTTGCCACAATTTGCTAAGTCTTATTGAATTTTCCACATGGAGTATGTAAAACAAAATAATTTTTGGGGGGTTTTATATATGAATTTTGAAATAACAAAGAATCATAAATTACTATATCAATACCACTGTAATTAATCAGGCTTATTACCTAAGCTGTATTTGGGCCTAAAAGATATCATTTTCAAGCACCATTTCATCTGACCTCTCCTCTGCAAGTCTACATTGAAAAGGACAGATTTTCCTATAAAAACACTTTGAAAAGTCTGATAAGACCATGTGGGAGAAATTCTGAGCTTTCAATTAGTTATAAAAATGTCCTACAGTGAAGTAGGTGTACGTAAGCAAGCATTTCCAAAGATGAAAGAGGTGGGCAGGGGCAACTTGTTTGATTTTCTATATATAATAATATCTCACAAAATAGAAAAGATAGAATGTTCATATATTATATTATAGCTTGTAAGTGTTGGTAATTTGAGTTTCTATTTCATAAGAAACTATAGACTTTGTATTTGGACATCACAAATATCTAATTTGAGCCAAAGCTGCATTCAACATACCATGTGACACACAAAAATTGATATTTAGGATTTTGTTTTAATATTTACTTTTAAATTAAGAAATTAACTAATGTATTATATTGAAATGTGAATTATAATCTACAATTTGATACCAAACTTATTAACATACATTCATAAAATAGTAGTTCAATAAAATTTTGAATATAAGTCTACAAATGTGATGACATGCCCTCTGACCCCTACCCGTAGCAACAGGGTTAAATAATATGCTAAAGAAATTAGTTTAGGTAAACATACAAGATTTATCTTACCTGTTTCATTCTTCTTCTGTAGCCTATCTTGAATATATTGAACTTCTTTCTGAACATTTTCTAACTTATGGAGCTAAACAATTTCAACATTATATTTACATTACTTTCTTTATACTACATGTTTATTAAAATATTCCAAGAAAGTTATTTAATAAAATAGGGAAGTTCTAAATTTATTTATGGGTGAAATACTTATTTTAAAATTACTGTGCTAGTATAAGGGCCTAAAATATAAAAGCTTACACACACACACACTCTCTTTTAAATTTTTGAATAGAATATTTTAAGTATAAAAATTTCATGTTAAAATGGATGTTTCATACTCTGCCAAAAACATAAGGGTTAGGATGAACAAGCCTAAACGTTTTTTAGAATTTATTCCAAAATTGGAATTACAAATACCATACTACAGGCCAAAGTTTCATTATTACAATGACTTCATTATATGCTTGTCAACCTAGTCTTATCATTTAATGTAAATTGCATACCTTGTTATTTAAATGTTTCTAATGATTGCATGTACAAATACATTAACTGTATCACATAAAAGCTAGAAAAATTAATTAGGCGATTAATAACTTATGAAAGCATACAAGAAAAACGTTTCAGGAATAATGTTTTATAGAAAAATTAACTCTGCAAACTAAAACACATTGTTAATCTAAAGTTTCTTGTTTGTTTATTTAAAGCAAAGCTACAAAAACTATATGCCAACATCCCTTATTTTGAACAACTAACCAAAGGGAAGTCAACTGGTTGGCAGCATCTACAACCTTTTGAACCACTTTCACCAACAAATAGTGGGATTGATCTTCACATTATAACACCCTCATGGTTAATAGGTACTTACCAGTGATTCGTAGGTTTCAACAATCTCTTCTTTTTTCATCATTTTTTTCCTCATTTCTCGTTTCTTCTCTATAGTTCCTGTCCTATCTAGAAATGTATCTTCATCACTTTCATAGAAATCTTCCTCTTCCCAATGTTTTTGTTTCCTTTTTCTACCCTCTAGAAAATTCAAAATCTCCAGTGAATACAATAAGCTAAGTATTATTTGCAAAAGATCTGTAAACTAAGATAATAACTGCATAGTAAAAATGAATCAGTATTCACTGGAAAACTAGTATCTCTTAAACAAGAAACAAACTATGTCATAAAAACTTGTTAGTAAAAACTAAATACATATATAGTGATGTATGTAGTCATATACACAGGAAAATATTTTAAGGTCAGTTTTTAGAAATCAACTTGAAAAACCTAGTTTAACAGTTAATAAAACACATAAAGGTTCAAATATTTTCTAATTACAAATTTCTCACTGGTATTAAAAGGCACATAACTGTAATAGTTCAGTTCACAAACAAGTACATTAATGACTGACAAAAATTTTCTTTACAACTTGCCCTCTACACTATTTCACAGTTCCTACAATACAAAAGTGTTTTTAAATTTACAAAAATCATAAATCAGAACTATTCATCTTTCGGAAAACAAATGTGATACAATGATTTTTTTTCCCTGCTCCTAAGAACTAAGTTGAATTTACTAACAATCTTAGAAGTCAGGTTTATTCACTATTAAATTTTGACAAGGAATCTTGCAAATCCTTAACATGAGTTTATGGATAAACTTTAATAATAAATCATATAAGGTGGTCCAGCGCATGAGTAAACTTACATGTATATAAAGTCTAGGAGTATAAAGCTAATCGCTAATCACTTAACTAAAAAGTATGGAAGGTTAAAAGCATCTTGAATATAAAGTTTGTGTTAGTAAACCTTCAAAATGGAGTCAAGGAAGTAAGGTTTGTTTACTTGTAAACATTATAAATGTATTTGCTAGAAGGTAAGGTTGATTTACAAGTAATCTATAACAGGGAGATCTATAGGATTTACGAAGTAATTACTAGTAAAGCCTAAAAACTGCTCTACAAGCCAATGTATGCTTTCATGCAAACCTTTCAAACAGTTTAATTTGCCATGACCTATAAGTGTAAAATAAAACCTCATATTAGATTTGGAGTGTGTTTCGTGTACTATATTGTTTTCCCTTGAAATTCAAAGACAAATGCAAGTTAACACAAGAAAAGTAAAATGACTAGGTAGTAGAAAAGTGTTAGATAATACTAATGAAAACTTTCTTAACAAAGTAAATTAAATCGTAATAGAAAATCTGAAGTACAAAAATTGGAAAAACAATTTTAATTTCATTTGTGTTTCAAAGAAATGCCTTAATATCAAATTAATTTTCTTTTATCATTTAGAATTATGCCAAATATATTTTAAATTGCAGTTTACTTAGTCAATAACACAGATTTTGTTTCTATTTTTACAGGATTTTAAGCAAACAAGATTTTAATTTTTCCATAAATAAACCTTAAAGATGAAGTTTATAAGATGTCCTGGTGTTTTTAACATGAAAAAACTTAAAACACTATTAGGATCTTGACAAATATAGGTCTTCATTTTAAAATTATATGCTTAAATACCATTGGTGATTGGAGTACACGAAAACTTGACATTAAGAAATCAGAATATGTTTTCTCTCATTGACATAATTGTAAATCTTCATATAATCTTTTGCTTTTGATGTTTTAATTTGGAACTCAGAACAATCCTTTTAGTGTTAAAAAGCAAAAAATATATCTTTGTTTTATAACTGCAAATCTTTAAATTATTTTTACAACATTAATGAAAAACTTTTTGATGCAATACTTGTAAAAATATCAGTATTTGACGGCACACCTATATTTTGAATAAAAGATTCTCAAAGTAAAAAAAAGAAACAACAAGGAATATACTAGCATCTCATGTAATAGAGACCATGATGGGATTGGCGTAACATTCCATGGCGATCTAGAATTCGACAGGCTTCTAGAGCACAAGCAACCACAGCTTCTTTCTTCTTCCCTTTGACTGAAGCTTCAGCAAAGACAGGCTCACCAGTCACAGAGTCAATAGGAAGTCTGTTATTAAGAATAAAAATTTGTTACTGTTTTTACTAAACCAATCTGAAAGCACCAATCAACATAGTTACTGCAGTTAAGTGATATCTATATACAAAAACTTCCTAATAAAGTCAAAATCAACACAAAACTCTTCATTAATATTTTTTATGATCTGTTCTTTAAAGTGTTTCATGACCTATCAACAGATTTATCCTATAATTTCTTTTTTCAAACATATAAGCAAATAATAATAAAATATTAATTTTAACCCTTTACCATCAACACCCATACAGTTATTCCAATTATGGTAATGGAAAAAAACCTTCCATGAATGATAAAGGATTGAAGACAAGACAAAAGGTTAAAAATATGATCCATGTGGCTATGCTATCCAAGATTCATCAAACATTTATTAGTGTCTTGTATTCATTGGATTATGCAGGCCTATTGCCAAAGATTTAACAACCTTGGTCCTATTCAATCACATTAAGGTCCTTTTAACAACTATGTGATAGTAGTAATTTCATGTTTTACTAAATGTCACACCAGTAATCAAGAGAAAAAAGTAAACATTAACATTTTCTTAAACTGAGAATGTATTTCCAATAGATACTTACCTAGTCTCACAAAAAGCTTCTTTCGACTTATACTGCCCTCTATCGGCACATATTTTTACTCACTACTAGCCTTGATACCCCCATTTACTCTCACGTACGTTACTATTATGCAACAACCCTCCACCAATACGAGTGCGACACTACCCCTATCATAACTAGCAGCCTCTAATCTTGCAGCTGTTAACCAGTTCGAGATTAGTCAGATCACACCAAACTACATAGGAAGTGAGGAAAATGGATGGGAAATGTGAGTGGAGGTAGGTATCTATCGGAAATACATTTTCAGTTGAAGTAAATGTTAGCTTCCAATATGCTATCTTACCTCTTGTCACAAAAAGCTAGAATCCCGCATTGAACAGGTGGAGGGTCGGTGAGAAGATGATCCCAAGGATGAGGGAAAGAAATGGGATGGTATGACAACACGGGAGATGAATGGAAATGGAGGACCAGACCTTTGGGAACAGCTTTCTGAACCCATGGATCGTGGGCAAATGGAAGGAGTCTGGCATCCAATGGCCCTGACCTGAGAAGAGTGGTCTGAGTAAGACAAATATGGGAAAACTGTTGTCGGAAAAAGGTAATCAAAGTATCGGGATCCGATCCCCACAAAGGGAGAAGTAACACCAAATGCTTTAAGTCCAAATAAGGGAAGCTGGAACGATGAGAAGCAAAAAAAGCACAAACATCCATAGTATGTGGAGGTCGAGGCATACCAACCCCTGAATGTAAGCGCTCCCCAAAATGACTCGCATGTACCCCATTATACAGGGAAGGAGGAGGAAACATTAAATAATGACCCAAAGGCTCATCCCCGAGAAAAGCAGGGGTTGAACCGTAGGAAACAAGAGATAAGGACAGAATATACCATACCTGATTAATCAATTCTACAAAAGGGGAAGGAGGCCAGACAAGTTCCCCGAATCAACATACAACCGAGAGGCATATTCAGAAGGGAGAAAAAAGGCTGTCCAAATCCACTTCTTCCCAATTGCTTAAACCCTGAGCAGGGACAATCATCAGTTTGTTCTGACTGTTGCATGAAAATGGTCAACTCTTGACGGACCAAGGCCATCACTTCATAGGCCGAGAATTGTGATTCCGACAGGTGGACATGGTCAGTAAATCCACTGCAGCAGTAACAGTAGATGGAGTGACAACCACCTGAAACTGCGAGTGTATAACTTTTGAAATTGATAGGAGAGAAGAGAAAAAAAAAATTATAACTCCCCACGAAAGAGAAAGAAAATAGTAAATAACAATATAACTAAAGTAAAAACATTAACAAAGTAAAAACTTGTGAGAAGTTAATGAAACTGCAAGTGAAAACATGTCTATTCAATAAGATAGCCAAACGAGAATTGATTAACAGCAGCAAGATTAGAGAGGGGTAGTATCACACTTCTATTGGTGGAGGGTTGCTGCATAAACATTTGCTTGTTAGTATACATATATCTCTTCAGTTAACATATGGGAGGGTAGGTGGGAGAATCAAGGTTAATGGCGAGCAAACATTTGTGCCGAGAAAGCTTTTCATGAGAAGAAGTAAGATATCGTATCGGAAAAGGTAAGTTAAAATACTGATAACGTTATGATATTTGAAATTTCTTAAATTTGTAATACTTTTCTTTAATTTTATCCTTTATACCCTTTGTGAACAAACCTGGTTTTTTACTTTTCCCACTATAAGAAATATGTTTATCTTGAATATTTAAAAATTCATTTCTAAACATTTTCCACATCTGATCAGTGTCTCCAAATAACTCAGCTGCCCAATTCACAACAGATAATTTTTGCGCATCCTTTCAAAATTTGATGTTTTGAAATTTGTAACCAGAATATCATTATTCTTGATCTCCATATGCAGCAAAACATCAAACCTAATATAGTAATGATCACTTGCCCTCAGATGTTCCTTAATTTCCACCCTCTCAACCATCTCTATATTAGAAGTTAACAATAAATAAAAAAAAATGCATTGTTCCCAGTAGGTTCCTTGAACAATTGGTGAAGAAAACTATTTTGAACAGTTTACAAAAACTTTTTCCCTCATGGTTTCACTCTTACTGTTTCCCAATCTATATGCCTGAAATTAAAATCACCCATAACCATGACTTCATTAATAGCTGAAATCTTAATTTCACTGTAAAATTTCTCCTTAATTTCATCAGTATCATTTTTTGGTCTATAACAAATTCCCACTAAAAGCCTTTTCCCCTTTATATCCTCTAATATAAACCCAAATGGACTCAATTTCCTTGCTATTATCTTTGATATCCTCAACTTCAAAAGGATGTAACTCACATTTAGCATAAAAAGTCGCTCTTTCCCTTCTCTTTAGTACTCTATTCCTATTAAATAACCTATAACCTTGTACTTCAAAGAAATTTCTATCATCAAAATTGTCTATTTAACCATGTTTATATTATTCCCATTATATTAAAATCCTTCATTCCTTCCAGCACTCTACAGTCATTTATTTTATTTCTTATACTTCAAGCATTACAACGGTAAAAATAAACCTATCCTTATAACTACTTCTATATTTAGTTCCTATGCTAACTTTTCTCAATTTTTTTCTGCATTTAGTTTACCCTGGCTCTCATCACTGTATAGTCCTAGTTTCAAAATTCTCTTATAGCCGAGTTCATAGCACTTGCAAACAAGCCAGCTCCCACCTTATTTAAATGTAAACCATCCATTCCAAAAAGCTCCCTTCTCCCATTAAACTGATCCCATAAGTCTAACTAGCCAATCTACTCAGCCTTACATATGAATCTAAGCCTAGCATTCAGTCCTAGTAACCTACTTATAATTTCATCCCTACAATTAATTTTCAGCAGTACCCCTGACATAATTAAGTTATGGCCCTTTTCTTTAGATGCCTTTATCAACCCCTTGTACTTACCAATTAGCTCCTCTGACCTACTCTTCCCTACATCATTAGCCCATATGTGCACAACAAAAACTGCATCATTATATCTCTTGCTCTGTCAGTTGTATCATCCTCCCATGCCCCTGGGTAGTATAATCTAATTCTTTTCCCCCTACTTACTCCACAGACTATTCTATCTGTATGTCTTATCAAAGAATCATCTGTAACTACAACCTCTTTAAATTTATAAATTCACATCCTTCTCTGTCCATTTTGTTTTGCTTCCTTCCAATAGTTTCTCATCTGCATAAGCTAAAGCAATACACTTAGCCTGTACGGAAAGTGTTAGTAAGTTATATTATTCTAGAACAGCCGAAAATGATGAAACCTAATGAGAAAATTGGCTTGCATTTCCAATACTCAAGATGGTTTAGAACTGTCTGTTTATTTGACTTAAGTTTGTTTATTAGTAAAGCAAATTTATCACATCTATTTGGTCTCATTCTGCTTGACTTGTAAGGTTATCATAAATTTTTGTTCTTATGACACTCAATTAATCACAAAATTATTTATTTTTATATTTCTGGTTGTACTTGGCTCAACAGTTCTGAAGACAGATGCTACTGAGAAGCAAGATCCTACTGGAGGTACCACAGGTAAGCATATCCCAAGAGAATGACTGTGAAGCCAAAAGAAATTGTCTTTCCTAGTAACTTTGAAAGACATTAGTCTATGAACACAAAACTCTTGCAAGCTACAAAAGTTGGTTGAAGTGTTCCACAAAGTGCATTGATCCAAAATCCCAAATATTATGTTGGTGTTAAATGAAATGTAAAGATGTGGATGAGCCACCAATGAGTTGTAGATGCAAGCACTGGAATCTTACATTGACACTCTTCTCTCTTCCACAGTTACTACCAAAGACAATTGGTCAATTAAGTGTAGAAAACTGAATGAACAAAAGGGTCAGAGTAAGCCAGACATCCAAGTAAAAGTTGACATCAATGTATGGAGATAAGAAACAAACTAGACTACTCAACGGAATATGTATGGAACGCAAGTTAAACCAAATGGAAGGTCAATGGACAGATAAAGTACTCCCCTGTGGCAAAAAGAAAAAGCTGGGAAGATAGATGAATATGAATAAAAAGATAAGCATCCCATATATCCACCATTTCTATCCAATAGCCACAAAAAAGAAAGTTTTGTAACAGCCACATGTATTTAAGTTGAAAATGAGCTATCTCCAGGAAAAGATGAATTGAGACAGGTCTTTGACGAGTTTCTAAATTCCAGATTTCTTCAAAATACCAGAGATGGGAGTAAAAAATCTGCAAATTGATATATATGAGTAAATTTAATCTTTTTTAAAGGAGATTTGAGACTTCTTGATTTAGATTTTGCAAATAAATGGATTGGATAGATAAAGAAAATACATTAAGACCAGTCTCAATGACCGGATGAATCAACAATCCAAGATGACCCCCCCCCCCCCAACAAACAAGATGAAAGGTTTGTATGAAACAAAAGAGAGTCACTGAGTAGATCAAGAAGATCAACATTGCCTGTCTCTACTTTTGACCACTCAGTGGGGTCGAAAGGAACTAGTAGAAGTAGTTGACTTCGATGAGAAGTTGATGAAAGAGGCAAAGCAGAAGAATAAACATTACTTACTGGTCATTTTGAAAGGAATGATTATCAGAAGTAAGTCAAAGGATAGAAATATAAAAATTCCAAAACTTAAGAAAATTTAGTTCATGACTTAAAAATAGAACACACCAGAGAAACTAAAAAGATATTAAACTGATCAGCAAAAGCTAGATGACAAATCCTTCTACTTAACAAGGTGAATAGGTCTGAGCATAAATTTTGCTTTTGTTATTTGTTGGTTCTCATATTACAATGACAAAAAGGTGGATGTTCCACAAATTAGTATTCAGTTGAATGTGAAACCCACCAAGAACAATTCAGAAATAACAGCCTGAATACTGACATGGGATTTCCCTGCATGCTAGAGGCAGCCTACATGAGTAAGTCCTTCAAAGTAGGTATAGTATTTTAAATATTGGTAGAAATATTTTTGGCAGTAGTTAATGTTGACATCATATTTCATAGTGATCAAAGTTAACAACATAACTGTCAACAATAAAATCTGAATTATGGTGAGAAAGCAGAGCTTATCTAAGATCTCCTGATGCATGTTGCATGGAAGTTGGGAGAGTGGAAAATTATGGGTAAGTTTATGCATACTCTGTAGTGCATCAAGGACATTCATAATTTTGAGTCATATGGTTATTAACAGCATAAGAGCAGCTCAACAATAAAATGCTTTTTGATTATCATGCAAATTTATGCAATTATTTTATTTCTTTAAAAAGGCACACACACACATGCAAAATATAAAAAGAAAGGAGGTATAACAAATCTCATATTGTATTTTCATCCTTCCCTTTATTTTGCAAGCATTTTCCAGACTTTCTCTCAAGCCAAAGCTCAACTACTTAACTTACTGAAGCATTACTTTAGTTCTATACTCATTATTCAAATATACTAATGTGGTATTCAGGTACGTCCAAAAGAAAGTTAGTACTAGACTCAAGGAAGTGTTAAATATAGATAAAATGAACCCAGAGAGCAAAGACTTGATGTAAAACACAAGTGAACAAATAAACAGTCTTTGTTCACAACGATATAGCCTTTCAATACTTAACTAGCTGGCTTCAGTGTTCTATTTTATGAATTCTGGTATTGGGGCAGACAGAGGATTGCTTTACACCTGCGTGGTACAGTAAATATCAGAATAATCATATATGTCATATGTTGAGTTAGAATAAAATTTCCTAGTGTGGTATCAACTAATCCAAAATTATATATTTCAACAATGGCTTCCATTATACATTTCAAATCAACTTGTAAAAGACTCTTTGATATCCTTTGACATCAGTATAACCACACTCCAGAAAGGCATGTCACAGAAACAGAATCAAGCAACAAGTCTTTCAAACAAAATAATCATTATGTAACCTTTGTCTAAGCTAGAGGATTAGCATGAATTTACGGCTCTCTACATCCTGTTTACATGAATGCCAACTAACTACATGCAGGTCACCTGCATAACAATTTGAACAAATTATGATTACACTTAAATAAAGATATATATTATTCATAGTTATGGAAGTTATAAATTTCCTAAAATGAAAATGTATTTCCAATAGGTACTTACCTCCTCTCACATAAATAGCTATTCTCATACAGTGCTGTCCTCTATATCAAATAAAACTTTATGCATACCACAAGCCTTCTGCCTCCTCTCCATTGAAAATGACTCATTCCAAAGTGTGTCTCATTTAAACCATTCTGTGACAACCCTCCATCAATGAGAGTGATGCACACTCTCGTTAAGCATGTGACTCCCTCTATTCAATTCTACTAGACTTATCACTTCAAGTTTGGCAGAAAATGGAAGCACTGGTTTTTAGTGGGGAGGAAGGGTGGTAAGTGTGAGATGAGGTAAGTATCTATCAGAAATACATTTTCAGTGTAGGAAAATTATAACTTCCTATATGGTACATTACCTCAACTCACATAAATAGCTAAAATCCCACATTGAATAGGTGGAGGGACTGATGCGATGGAAAGAAAGAAGCATCCTTTGAAAGCGTCCAAAGGACACACCTTGAGACGAGAGAGTCAGATCTAAAGATCTGATGTGGGAGATTGCACCACGTCTGAACCAGGTATACTCTTCGGCTATCGGATAAAGGTGTGGTATATATGGGCAGAAAAACAGAGGAGCACATCCAATTGTGTGGGAAAAACAATGGAAGTGCCCCCAGGTGTAGAGTGGCTAAGGTACAACGAACCCACTTGGCAAGTCAACTACATCCAAAACTCATGCCGCTGGGAACCAACATCCACATACGGGGAGGATGAGGATCATATCATCTTCAACTCAAGTTCAAAGTTCAAGAGACCAGAAGAGATCTCCCCCCCCCCCCCATCCAATATTGAAAAGATGTCTACCATAGAAAAATCAACTCCCTCAACAGTGAAACTGACCAGAACCATCCCAGGTGCAATAACATCCACAGAATAAGACACATCAAGGGAGAGCAGAAGGGAAAGAGCCATAACAATCCCAAGTATCTCCACCATCCCAAAAAACAGATGGAGTATAATTGAGAGAGGAAGACAGGCATCTGTAATAAATGTGTGAGGACTTACGTTGATTGGTTCTACTCTAAATCCAAAACCCATCCACTGGAAACCAACATCCATGTTGGGGTAGGATGAGGTGAACTACAATTTGACATTTCACTTCTTTGTCTATATGCTTTATAGTGGAGGATATCACATCATCTACACCAGCAGAACACCACTGCCCTACTCTGCACTGAATGGTATTTCTGTATTGATTTGTTATTTTGTTAAACCATTCACAAGGATGCCTCCACAGTCCACCACCTCAGCAGCCTGGAACTGGAAAGTGGAAAGTACTCCACTAGAAGAAAATGGGGCATGAAACACAGTGGAGAGTCCGGAGGAACATCAACACCTGAGCCAGTGCAATGAGTGACCACAAAACCCTATTTTTAAAGGCAGACCATACCAAGTTATTCAATATAAGACATGGTAGGGATGGGCAGCTATCCTCTTCTGCTTTACTCATGTAGTCCATGGGTGGTACAGTCCAGGACAGACATATTTATGAAGCAATTCCATCATGAGGATAACCTTCATACAATCTTGTGGAAAACCCCCTCTTAACAGAGTGCACTGCATGGCCAAGGAGCATAAGCAAGTTATAATGGCTGAAAAATGCAGATTTTAAAGGTTAAAGAATATCTGGTGAGGCACTACTCACCACAGAGCAGGATCCAGTAAGAAAAGAGATGGACATGCCACAGAAAAAAAAAGAAAGAGGTATATATATATGAAAAGGTACCCTGTCACAGTCACATGTTTAAAGAGTGAAGGGTGGCAACAAGTGAATGACGGTACCCCGACACGAAGAAACAGCTACCCAAAGCAGAGAATGGGAGATGAATGTACGAGATGTAGTCCCAATGCTTGACAGACAAAGTACCTACAATTGACGGCAGAGTAGACATGCAGGGAAAAAGAGAGGTGCAGGTTAGGAGGGAAGACACCAGGAAGTGAAGATGGAAAGAAGGGGTACAAGGAAGAAAAGGTCAAACAAATCACAATCTAAACCCAAATGGTAAGGGTGGAAGGGAAATATAACTGACAAAGTGGAGTAAGGGGAGGAAACGCGTCGAAAAAATAACTTAAATAGGACTGGCACATTCTGCAGTAGAGGCCTGGAATGCACTTTATGAGAAGTTGGAGGAAAACTGACAAAACTAGGTCGTCTGAAAACAGGTTCAGCTTTTATAGGAGGAAGACAAGCAATATTGGGAGCAGGTAGGGTTGGCCCCGGCTAACAGGGGCCCTCACAAACAAACGCCTAATTGGACAATACATAACAAATATTATCACAAAGCTCGAAAAGAAATACTTAACCAAACAATAAACATGTATAATATTGGGAGCAGGTAGGGTTGGCCCCGGCTACCTGGGGCCCTCACAAACAAAAGCCTAATTGGACAATACATAACAAATATTATCACAAAGCTCGAAAAGAAATACTTAACCGAACAATAAACATGTATAATATTGGGATAAGTTTGTGTGGATCCCGGCTCAAGAATTCCACTCAAACCAAGTGAATAGAAAGAAAAACAATATAGTGAAAATAATTATAGAAATACCAGTAGGATAAATTACAGGTATTCCTAAAATAACAAAAACCATGATAAGCTTAGGCAAATGGAATAGTAGAAATATACAACTAAAACTAATGGCTAAGCTAAACTGGATTATGAATATTAACCAATGAAATGAAACTTATATTATGGAACCCAAATAATGGCAGATAATAATATTAACAAAAGAAGTATAATGTCCTATCTTTCCAAAGTTGGCAAATGGTATTGCAAATGTGTGGGCCCCCAAACTCATAGGATGATTAATCTCTCAACGAAGTAAAGCTGAAAATCTTCCCGCAGAGTACCGTGATCTGAAGTTTATGTAAAGTGCTAATAGAACATATAAACTCAGAAGCAGAAATGGAAAATGCCTAATGCAAAGTGAATACCCAAACACAACTGTGTTAGTAGAAACACTAGGTTTTTGTAATGAAGTAATGACTAAATAAGTTCCATAACCAGGTAGAAATATCAAGTTACAAATATCACTATTGTATAATAAAGAGAAAATTTGTTGAGAGAAATTAATACAAAGATATGGAAAAATATTAAAATAAATAACTTGAAGAGAGCACAAACTAAATGTTAGAACACAAGTTATAGTCTGGTAGAATTGAATAGAGGGAGTCACATACTACATAATGAGAGTGTGTGGCACTCTTATTGGTTGAGGGTTGTCGCATGATGATTTGTATGAAAGACATGTGGAATGTGTAAGAAATATTTTTGCATATAAAGGGCAGCACTGAACGAGAATAGCTATTTATGTGAGAAGAGATAATGTATACTATGCAATAAGAGCTGCTAAAAATTCAGCTAAGCTCATCAACGAGTTTCCTGTAGGAATAAAGTTTGAACTGGAAGTAAAATAGACAATGCTCAGTACATAAAGCAAAGTATTATAATAATCATTTGATAGATTAAAACTTTGGCTTTCTATTGGTTATAGAAAGTATAGTATAAAACATCTGGGAACTAGTGTCAAGTTGTGAAAGGGAAGATGTGACAGGGGTCTGATTTTCTAGTTTATGGCTCTGTAAACAAGTAACATTGAAGGATATCAAAATTTTGCTTTACCTGAGTAATAACTATATTATAATGAGTAACTTACATCATATTCCATACTTCTGGGACAAGTGGTAGATAAATTGGAGAAGAGGAGATACTTAAGAGAGGAAATGTCACAATTCTCATACTACGGTGAGATTGAGGATTTTCTACACATTTCTCTATAAAATTAAGAACTTAAAACTTATATGATATTAAAATTTGATTTATTAACTACATTTTCGTGCCAATTTTATTTGTGTATGTTGATAATAATGTAGATTAATTAAATGTTGAATATACTTTTGTAAAAAAGTTGTGAAATGCAGGTAGGGCAATGTTTCTCAATTACCTTACTGGTTCCTGGAACTTCACAAAGCAAACAAACAGAAAAAAAAACTGACAGAATATTTATATGCAAATGCTAATGGTTTTTCACTATATTTGCAATTTAGTGGTCTGTGAGAGTTTAGAGAGGCAGTAAGCCAATCCCTCATATCAAAAACATTAAGAAATGCTGAGGTTGAGAATACTTGTACATGATTGCTAGATGTTTAAAGAATGAAGTACAAGAAATACATACACAATCACACATACCTACAGAACAGTGTCTTATGTGTATATTTCCTGCATACATTTTATTGTTTAAATGGCAATCACTAAAATGAGATATGGAAAGATTTAATGTAGTCAATCAATCAAAACCAATAAAAAAGGTTTACTGCACTTGCAAAAACTAATAAAATAAAAAGAAAATTTGGCAGATCTTACTTACTCTACCCTGCAAGTGAAATGTGCAATTCCTTTCTCCTCCACATTATATTCAAGTTCACAGCCTGGAAATTCAAAATCATTTTATAAAAAGAGTCACAGAAAAACATGTATTCAATTTTCTATTAAACTTTAAAGAATTACAAACTTTAAATGCAATGTAATTTCATTTTAATAATGTTAGATAACTTGGATAATATATTAAAATCTCCATTTGGAAGAACTCTTTGACAGATGAGTTAGTTAATTCTTTCTTTAATGAGGACTTATGTTTTGGATTACACCTGGTTGAGTTCAATGCTTTATTTAATGAGACTGTTTTAATTCTCTACCAATTAAGCACATCTAAAAATAACAAGCATAAAATCATAAGATTTATACAGCAACATATATTATACCTAGGTAAATGATTGTTGAATTTAAAAAAAAATACAAAATTTAAAGTTTAGCAATTTTCCTAAATGAGCCAGTACTTCTCACTTTCCAATTAAAAATATAGCCTAATCAACATTTGTGTTATCCATAATGATTTATACCTTTTAAAATACGCAATACTTAATTGATTAAAACTGGACATAGAAAAGTCATTTTGAAAATGCACATGAGTGATCATTTCAAAGAAAATCATGATAAGTTCAAAAATTATCAATTAACACTGGCTTAACTAAGAATAATGTTCTCAAAGAACTTCAATGGTGTCTGAATGGTTGGTTAATTTGTAAGGAAACACTATATGATCTGAACTTCACCTTCTCTTTCAAACCATCCTCGCAACGTCTTTTTAGGATCATTTAAATATAGCTCTTCATTTTCTGTGGAGAGGGCAAATGGATTTTCTGCATCAATATCTTCTTCTTCAGCATCTTCACCTATAAACAAAATGTATGAAAAGTTTAGAAACAAACCAGTTTTTTTCTAAAATGTAAAATTGTTTTCTACATTAACTAAATTTGTGAACTTAGTAACCAGAAGCTGTACAAATAAGTTCACTGATGATGCATGGACAAGTCATGCTATAAAGAAAGAAACCAACTATTCTTTACATTATGTCAAATTCACTAAGAATTTAGAAGCAATTCTGATTCACCATTCACAAGTTCTGAGAGAGACAATAATAATCATGACTGTGAATGTCATGAAAAGTTTCCTGGCTTATCAACAAAACAATTGCATAGTTCAGCTGAAGTATTAAGTTATGTGTATGTGTTTAAACAGCAATCCTAATATGTACTATATAAAGCAAAAAAAAATACAAAGTTGTATATCTATCATTTCATATACATTTCTTATATGAAATATATTATATATGTTCCTTATACATTTCCACATTTCTTTATCAATCAGCACCAAACTTGACACAGTGATATAGGATGACATGAGGAAAGTCATGGAGATCAAACCCCATCTAATTTCAGAAAAACTACCCCTCCCCACCCATCTAATTTCATTTGAAAACAGTATGTCTTTCTTTTCAGTATTAGTACTTTATGTATTTTTATTGCACTCTTAATGTTTATTACGTTAAGAAAAGAATAGAAGCACAATTTCCAATTCCTTGTTACAAACGAGTTTTTATTTCACCCGTCCAATGGATGGTTACTCCAATTAGTCATAAGATAATTCACCAATATGAGGTAACAAGACATTTTTAAAACAATCTGTATATAGCTTATGTGTCAGAATTATTGCCTTAAACTTCATCACTGTCATTTTGCTTTATTTGTTAAAATACAAGTATCATTCAAAGAATAGGATGATTTTCAGCTCAATAGATAATGTATTTCATTTAAATTGAATTAATATTGGATAATGCTTTAACTTAATTGAGTATATCCTATTCTTCTTAGGTTTTGGTTATTTCTCCTTTAATGTGAATTTTATAAAAGATCTTTGTTTATATTTCAAAATTAACATTTTCCTACACTGAAAATGAATTTCCAATCGATACTTACCTCTACTCACATAATAGCTTTTCTCAACTTGTACTGCCCTCTATATGCACAATTTTTGCTCACAACTAACTCTGATACTGCCACCTACCCTCATGTATTTAGATGTAGTATAGCTGCACTGTATCATGCAAATAAATATGTGACACACCCTCCTAGCACATCTGAGTCCCTCTATACTGTAAACTACTTTTATCACTTCAAGATTAAGCAAAAGGATGCACTGGGAGTAAGGAGGATGAGTGGGAAGTATCAGCAGAGGTAAGTATCTATCAGAAAAACATTTTCATTGTAGGAAAATGTTAACTTCTGATACAATACCTTACCTCTTCTAACAAAATAGCTAGAATCTCACATTGAAATGGTGAAGAGACTGGTCTAAAAGTTACCTAGATGAGGTATATTTGGAAGGTACCCACAAAAAACCCATGTATAAAGTCGCACCCATGGGAGAACACACCCCATCTCTACCAGGTATACTATTTGTCCATTTTAAAGATATGTGTTGCTAAGCTGAGTGGAAAGATGCATGTCCAGTCTGTAAGCGGACATGCTAAATGGTGTAGACTGGCTAGGGTGTATCAGACAATATTCAGTGTGTCAACTCCAATTCAAAACCAGGTGGCATCGGCCATTTTTCTTCTGGTTCATGGTAGGAGGAGGGTCTCAACTGTCTTCGCATCAAGCCTAGGAATCAGAAGGTAAAGTCAACTTCTGTTCTGGCAATTGAAATGGGCATATGTGTGTGCAAACCCATACACAACCAATCCCAGGACAGCCAGAAACTCAACATCCTACCAGATCAACTCCAGTCCAGAACCTGATGGTGTCAGGAATTTTTTACTTAGTCTGTGGTAGAAGGAGGGTTTCCTACTAACCACGTGTGTGAGGACTTACAGTAACTGGTCCTATGTCGATCCAACACCAGACTACCCAGAAAACAACATCCAGTTAGCAGTAGGATGTGAAAAATCCAGCAGGAGGGGTGAACTGTATGTGGTAGATTAGTTCAGTCCAAAATCAAGCAGCACTGGGAATTTTTCATCCAGTGCACAGTAGGAGGACAGTACTCACCATCTATGTTGAGTGAACACCACCAACATACTCAGGAGGAAGCATCCCTGGTCCACCACTCAGTAGCCAGGAACTGGTATGTGGTAAGTACTCCCATACTCCACTAGAAAAGGGGGGATAAGAATGATATGGGAAGCCCAAAGGAATGCTACACCTTAAAACAATGCAATTGATGATCACAAACAACCCTATTTTGAAAAGCAGGCCTGTCCTGATTTATTCAACCAGGATTGGAAGGTTGGGCAGATATCCAAACTGCTTTACTTATGGATAGTCTACGAGCTGGTGTGGTCTGCTTCGGGCCATATTTATGAAGCAAGATACCATGAGTAACCTCAAGTAGTCTTATGGAATACCTCATCTTTTCAGTGAGTGTTCTAGACCTACACAGCTGTATGGTGTGGATTTATGTTGAAGTACACCTGGACAGGCACCACTCGCCACAGAGCAGAATTCAAGCAATGAGAAAAGGGCTAAGGTGATGGTAAGAAATAAAAAAAAAGAACTTACCCTCTCACAGTCAAAATGAGGTATGGAGGGTGGCAACAGATAACTGGAGATAGCCAAATAATGCAAGTAGTGGGCTACAAAAGTGTGAGGCATAGTACACATGCCAACCTGTACAATCTCCTTCAACAGGCAATGGAAGTGGGCAGCATGGAAGAGGGTGAGATAATGAATTTGGTGACTTGTAAAATGCAATAGGAATCCTCAGAAATGACACATAAGCAAGCTGAATAGCTGGCTAAGCGAACCAGTAAGGGTGACAGGAGAAAGGTCGGGGGTAGAGGATATATTCCAGGGTATAAATAGGTGAGAAAAAGATCCACAAAAGGAAACAGTGCTAGCAACATAACAATATAGAGCACATACATGAAAAAGAAGAGGGTCAGGATCAGCATGAAAATACAAATGAGAGTTGAAAGTGAAACAAGCATGAAGGTTATGTCCTCTTCACAAACTGCTGACATTTTGGAGAAAAACTATGGTCCAGATAAACGAGTACATAGATATGGTGATAAATGCTGTGGGAAATGTTGAAGAAAAGGATATCAGATCTATGATATCCACAAGCAAAAAGGAGCAAGAAATATGTCTCTAGTGAAAGGTAGTTCAAGGTGCAAGTGGCCAAAGGTTCAAATGGCAAAAGGGTAAGGGTATGATGAACCACACTGAGATTCCAGTCGAGCAGAGGTGTCAGATAGGGTGGATAAACCAAATGAAAGGAATGAAACAGAAGAGAAAGAATGGGAGAAGAAAAAATACAGGAGGGATAAAAATTAAAGGTATTAGATATGGCCACCCTATAGCCAGCAAAGGTGAATACTGATAAACCATTGCCGAATATCCAAGTAAATAAATCTGAAAGGTGGGAAACACTGGAATGGGAAGGTGAGAAACCATGTCAAAGAAATCAGCACTGGAAAATTAGGCAATTTCTCTGATAGGCATTCAAGGAAAAAGGGTGGACCAAATGGGACAGAAGGGAGGCTACCTGTGTAGAGAGTCTGCATCGTCCTGCAAAAGACCAGACAAAATCCACACAAGAAGCCAGAATGTGGTGTTAACAGGATAAAGTATGGCAGACTGAGGTTGATGGAAAAGGAATTAGCAAAGTGGAAGAGGTAAGAGAAGGGATGATTAAACGAGGGTCAGGATCAGAAACCATGGTTGAGCAGACCAAAATTGGGCAATGAGAAGGACTCGACATGGAATGCTTTGGATCAAGGAGAGAACATGAGAGAGAAGACAGATAGGAAGATAGGCATAAAGGTAAAGGTTAGTCCAAACCTGACTAAAAGCATTTACCACCAAAACTAAAGGATATGGAACCAGAAACCAAACAAGGGGCAGTTTGGTATTAAGATGAGTGGCAAATACATCTAGAAGTGGGGGACCACTTCATAGGTACAATCTTGTGCAGAAAAGAATACCTATCTCCTACAAGATTTAGAACACTCAGGATGTGACAAGCCAGAAGTGGACTTGCTTAGACTGGGCCCAGAAAAGTAAATCCAATGCTTAAAAGCAAAATGACCGTGAAAGGGTGCCCCCTTGTCAATGGTCAGATTGTCAGAACGGATCATGACCAAATGTCCCCCTGCCGAATGTAAGAAATGATCCAAGGCCTGATAAACTACAATAAGTTCCAATAGATTGATATGAGTGAAGAACTGACCACTGCTCAATGACCTGCAATCTCCTGAGAACCCATACACACTCCCCATCCTGTAAGAGACACATCTGTGAACAGGTGTAAATCAGGACAGGGAGAAAGCAGAGGAATGCCAGCTGAGACATTTTCACTGCTGAGCCACCAGATAATGGAATCCAACAGATCCTGAATGAAATTTTATTGACTGTGCAGCACCCACTGAAGACCACAAATGTGTGCATGACCCCCAGGGTATAAGGGCTTCCATGGATGCTCAAGCCCTCAATAAGAGATAGAACCCTGCATGCAGGGAGAGGAGGGTAGGATTTGGTTTTGGAAACTAAGAGCTTCATCAATCTCAAATGAAGAGAAGAAGGCTGGGTTCTGCTGAGGAAAGGGTTAAAAAACACTCCCAAATGGATCAGGTCATCCATGTATTGATGGGACCACAAACTTTGGTCAGGAAGATGGCAGGCAAAGGCTCTGACCACACAACAGATGACATAAAGCACTGACACCAGACCAAAAGGTAGAGCACAGAATTGGAAAATTAACCTCTGTGAACAAAACAAAGGTAATGTCTGGAAGCTGGAGAGATAGAAATTTGAAGATATGCATCTGAGACGACCTTCGTCAGTCAGACACCCAGAATGAATGCCAACCAAAGTGTGAGAAAAGACTCCATGGTGAAATGAGGGAGGTTGATGAAGCATTTGAAGTGAAATAGGTTGATGATAAGATGCCAATCCACAGTCTTTCTAGGAACCACAAACAGCTGGGAACAGAACCCCAGAGAAGGGTGACAACATTGTTTGATAGTATCCTTGTGCAAAAGATCTCAAACTGCTTCTTACAGATGCTGGCATGAAATGAAATCCCATGGAGTAGTGAGAAAAAATAGACAAGTGAATAACAAGAGGGGAAGAGAAGGGAAGTCCATCTGACTAATTGTACCCCAGCCATGCCAGTACCTATCGGATAGTCACCAATGCAGCTGGTGTCAGAAAACATGGAGATGAGTAATTTGGTGGCTCACCACTGAAAACTGGGAAGAAGGTATTGGTAGAAGGGAAAAAGCAGGGGGGGGGAGATAAGAATTGAAGCAGAAGAAGGTTGGGAAAGACAGGAAACTAAGAAGGATATCTGGCTACATTTCTGGAGACATAGTAGGTTGCATGAGAGCTTTCATTTTGAGATATACCATGGCCAAGATCTCCTATGCAGAAAGTGTGGATCCTGAAGCCACAGAAGTAGTAGATGGATCAGCAGTAGCCTGATTTATGACTGAAATCGTTGTAGTGATGTTAAAGTGAGCATTCATAATGTGAAAATTAAAAAAAAATATTCCATAAAAAACTAAGTATGCAGAAACGAAATTACAACAAACTAAGTTATCAAAACACAGTAAAGTTAAATTAAAATTGCACACAAAAATGACAAATTAGAGCACGAATGCACAATTGAATGGCAAATCAAGAAGTGATGAACGTACTCTACAGTGCAGAGGGAGTCAACTGTGCTAAGAGGGTGTGTCACACTTCTATTGGCAGAGGATTGTCTCATGCTTATTTGTATGCTACACTGCAGCTATACCACATGTAAACACGCAAGTGTAGGTGGGTGTATCAAGGCTAGTAGCAAGCAAAAATTGCACATATAAAGAGCAGCACAAGTCAAAAGAAGCTATTATGTAAGCAAAGGAAAGGTATCATATTGGAAACATTTGGTTTATTCAATAGTTGTAAGCATGACTATATATATATATTCCCTGCATCTCAAGACATCAGAAACATTCATTCAGATTCTAAGAATGTATACAAAGATGTGTATGATGAATGTATTTATGAATCTAAAATGTCGGAAATGTTTTAACTTAGAATCTTCATATTTTATATTAAAGAATTAAGCAAAATATTTTAGGTTAGAAAATTTTAAACAAAGATGGAAGAAATGAAAAAAATCTGAACAGAGAAATTGCTGATAATTTAAAGATAATGTTAAAGAATTTTATATTTATCTCTTTAAACCTATTCTGCCAGAATTATTTACATGATGTCCTAATAATTATCACTATACCTTAAAATTTCCAGTCTATTTATAAAGGTAGATAATAAAGTGTTTTTGATTAGGTTCAGCCAAAGAGACATAAATGTTATCAGATACTGTCACCGTCTAATGGGTAAATCGGGATTTTCGGCTGGATGCTAACAGCATCTGTTCAGGTTTAAGGAATTAATGTATCTGTAATATGACTTTTCCAAATTAACATTAGGTATGGCAAGACTGGATAAATCTGTGGAGCATGTACAACTTATCAGCTGTTAACCAGAATAATGCCTGATTACATTAATGGTGAAGCAGAAATGATACCTTGACCACTCCCACAATTCCCTCAATTAAGGCTTAAGTTTATCAAACATTTTATGCATGTAAGAACATACAATACACTTACCTGAGAGAAAGTTACTACAAAATAATTTATATTGTTGATGTATGGCATGCTTGCACAGTATATTTTGTTAGTTCTCACAATCTTGTGGTTGCAAAGTTAGCTTGTAATTATAATTATCACTTACATTAAATGATGCTGACATATAAGTGGTAAAGAGAAAGGCTTTTTAAAATCGTTTGTGATTTCCCGCAGAAGATCTAGATCTCTAAATAACATGCTCAAAAATGGACCTTGAAAAGTATACTTTCAATCTTGGTAACACAGTTCCAGAACAAAGTTAGTGGTGTAGTGTAAAAATTAATTCAGAAAAATTATTCACAATTATTTTCAACATTATCAGCAATAAAATTTAATGAAAGTACATGTAAGTATGAAGAAAAATAAGAGTACATCTTTACCAAGGCCCCAGTCAATTTCTCCATCCTCTTCTTCTGCCTTTTCCTTTTCTTTTTTCATTTTATCTAATTCTTGCTGTCTTTTCTGTTCTTTCAATTCTGTAACTGTTAGTTCAGATTCTGCATCTTTATCAGTCTCCGGACCCTATAACAAAACAATCACAACATTGAATGATGCCATAGCTACTTATTTTACAAAGTTCGGTTTTCAAATCAAAAGACCTTTAGATATGTGTGCGTGTGTATATTTATATATATATTTATTTATTTATTTATAAAAATTATATGACAGTATGTTAATTTTAACATATCAATGAAGAATGATGTAAAAACATCTCTACTCTTGTTGACTGTATCATACATTTATTTGGCAGAACTGAGTGATTAACTCAATAAACCCATTCACAGCAGCTGGGACGTATATTTCCCAATCCTCCCACCCCCTCCCACTGTGACTGGGACAAATGTTTCCCACTGTTGGTTCTGCTTACGCCTTCCTCTGTAGGGTCCAGGTTCATCATCTTGACTATCATTGCTAGTCTCATTGCTTTTTCATCATCATGCATTTGAACACCACTTGACTCACTTTCACTATCTTCTAAGCTATCTGAGTCAAGCATGTCAAGCATATTTACATAGTAATTAGGGTTACTACTTGCCACTCTAGTGATGCAGGCATGGTTGGCATGCAGTTGTTGTATATTCTGCTTAGGCATCTTGTTGGTTACTGAAGGGCTGAGTGGAAAACACTGAGGGAAACCATATATCAACATTAAGTGGGATGCCAATAAATACTTTTCAACTCATTTTACTCCCATACATCACACACAGAAATTTTGAATGACAATGGAAAACATTTGTCCTAGTCGCAATGTAAGGGAATGGGAGCACTGGGAAATATATGTCCCAGTCACAGTTTAAGGGTTAATCAATATATTCAATTACATCAATTAATGTCATGTAAAATAACTAATTAATCAATATTACAATTAAGTTGATTAATGTCATGAGGATTTGCACCTGAGGATTATTACTTATCTATGTGCATGCACGCATACACATCTCTTCATGTGAAAAATCACACAGAAAAGAAATGTGTTGTTTGTGCGTGCGTGCATGCACATCTTTTTAATGAGGCAAGCTAGCAAAAAACCACAAAAAAAAGAAGTGGTTCATTATATTACAAATAGAAATCACTGTGGGTTCCTCGTTATCACGTTTTAATTCATCTTGGGTAGAAAGAAATGGTCAGGAAAGAGGAGAACATAGGAATGATGGAACAATATACGGCAAATATTAAATGCAAAGACAATAAAATGACGGTAACCACATGCCATCAACAATAGGAACAAGGACTTTAATGAAAGGTGATATAGTGAGCAAGATTATAAAGGTTCAAATGGTGGATGAGCAACAGCATGAAGGACAACACTGAGGTTCCAATCAGGGAGAGAAGCAGGGCAGGGAGGATGGGCAATGGAGAATGAATGAAATAACATAAGGCAGGACAGGAGATTGGAACACAGACACAAGTTTGGTAAATCAAAAAGTGGAAGATAAAGCTGCCCTATAACCCCACAATAGAGAAAACTGAGAGGCCCCTGTCATAAAGCCAAGTGAAAATGGATGACAAGTGAGGAATGGTGAATCCAGAAGATTGGTAACCCTGGCATAGAGACCAAAAGTGGTATGCAGTCCATTTATACCAATAAACCACCAAGGAGAATAGTCAAACAGGAGGAGAAATTAGGGAGTCAACATCACTGGAGAGTCCAGACCTCTAGCAAGGGACTCGACAAAAGCCATGCATGAAGATGGAGTACGGATAGGGAAAAGTGACACATGCTGGAGTGAGGCTGACAAAGGAGCATGGGACATAATGGGAGAGGAACTGGTGGTGAAACCAAGAGACTACGTAGGAGTGGAAACTACATCTGAGCTGGACAATATGGGGCCACCAACAAGCAGTATTCTGAACTATCGAAATGATATGAGGAAGAAGCCAAATAGGATAAGTATATAGGTAACAATTAATCCAATTCTGGCTGAGAGCATCCACTGCATCCGCCTGCAGATAAGGAACAGGCAACAAAAAATGGGAAAGTGTTGCGTTTGAAGGAGATGCAAAAGCATCGAAATCAGGGATACCTCAATGAGCACACAACTCCCGAAAAATGACAGGATCCAAAGACCACTCCTTTGGTAGAATCTTGTGAGTATGGATAAACAATCTATGACCAATTTCATGGCACCCAGAACATGACATGCCAGCAAAGTAATGTGATGGCTGTGAGCCTAAAAATTATGACCCAGTGTTCAAAAACAAAAGTCCCTCAACTGGGTGCCTCTTTGCTTGGAGATATAGGACACCAAAGTCAAATTGTCCAAGTGCACCATCACCACCTTTCCCAAAGAGACAACAGAAAGTGAATAACAGCTCACTGAACAGCTCCAAGATATTGATATGAAGAGTGGTTTCTGTAAGAGTTCAATGTTCTGAAACTTCTTGACCATCATGATATGCTCCCCAATTAGAAAAGGAAGCATCGGTAAAAAGGTGAAAATACATTGAGGTGGATGTAGAGGAACCCATACAGTAGTCAGTAGTATTGGTCCATTCTATTCACAAGGCAAAGTCCATCAGTAATGGAAAGAAAAGGGTAAGAGGAGCCTCCAAGGAATCCCGAACAAAGCTCCATCAGTTGATTAAAGCCACTGAAGATGATGCATATAGACATGACCCAGAAGAATGAGGGCCAAGAGAGAATCTCACATCTAAAAAAAGAAATAGAACCTCTCAGGTAGAAAAAAGAAGGTGAGGAGGAGTCCAAGCAAACGAGACATTCCATATCTCATAATCGAAGTGGAGAAGGCTGGGGTTAGCTGAGAAGTGAACTGAAAAACACCACAAGATGAACCAGAAACTGGGTAGTAGTGAGAAACAATTTCTCCACCTTGATGAGTTAACCAACCCTGTCATCTTCCTGATGAAGAAACTGAGTATGGAGGAGAGAGTCGGCCTCAAAAGATGCCAGCAATAACCAGTCGTCCATGTAATGGTGGAAACAAAGGCCCTGAGAATGAAGCAGTCGAGCAAACAACTGGCCAACTTGGCAAAACATATAGAGAGCAAAAGCTAGGCCAACAGAAGTGTTTGAAAGTAAAAAACACACTCATGATGAACATAATTAAGGAAATGTTGGTATGCTGGGGAGATGGAAATATGAAGATAAGCTTTCGACGCATTAACCTTCATCATTAACAGGTCTAGAGTGAAAACCCAATGAAGAGTTAAGTACAACTCCATGGTGAACTTGGGAATGGTGAGGAAGCAATAAATCAATAACTGGGTGCCAATTTCTTGTCTTTTTGGGAATGACAAACAGACGAGAATAAAACCCTGGACAAGAAGAATCTTCTTTTTCGATGGCATCCTTGCTAAGTAAAAACCAAACTACCTCTGACACATGGTGGGATGAAATGTGACCCGGCAGAAGGGGGGAGGAAATTGGATGGGGAGACAGTGGTGGGAATGACAGAAAACAAAAAGCCGGACCGTCAGAAATAACCTTCAAATCCATGGATTTACTGTAAAAGACCTTCAAACATGGGTGATGTGTAAGAGTCTGGCCCCCACTGGCCCTGACTCGAGAACCAAGTCACCAATGCTGAATGCCCCAAACACAACAGGCAGCCCAACAACTGTGTCAAGCTGATGAATGAGAAGTTGGGACTGGCAAAGGGTTAGAAGATGAAGGGTGTGCCACTGAGGCAGGAACAGGTGTTTGGGACAAACGAGAAGCCAACGAGGATATGAGGTGATATAAATGGACTGATTCAACCCTAGACTCCAAGTCTAAATAGGGGTAGTAGTCCCGATAAAAAGCAAAAGCATAATTGTCTGATGTATGTGGGGAATGAGACATACTGACCCTTGCTCTCAACTATTTCCCCAAAGGACTAGAATGAACCCCAATATCTGGAGAAAGTGGAAAAACCAGATATTGATCCAAAGATTTGTCCCCAAGTAGGGTTGGGTAGAACCATATAGGAAACAGGAGCCAAAGCCCAAATTAATCATATCTGATTAATCAATTCAACAAAGGGAGGAGGAAACCTGGGCAAGTCCCCCGATACCACATGCAACTGAGAAGCATATTCAGGAGGGAGAAAAAGATTGTCCAGATTCTCATCATCCCTGTCAGCCATACAAGGCACTGTTATGATAGGATACTCCTCAGGTGGTAGTGAATGTTGCATGAAATTAGATATTCAAAAAGGATCATAGTAGTCACATCATCAGCCGATAATTGTGGGATCAACCCTGAAGACTTGGTTGGTAATCCTGCTGGTGGCAGGAACAGCAGTGGTAGTAGTAACTACTTGAAACTGTGATAGCATAATTACAAAGTATAAACTCAAACAAAAGAAACAAAATGTACCCCCCAAAAAAAAAGTCAAATATTCTGAAATTTGAGAGTGAAAACAAACACAACAGTAAGACTGCCAACTGGAAGTAATTAACAAGTGCATTATTAGAGAGGGCACTAGTTATGATAGGGTAGTGTCACACTCCTATTAGTGGAGGGTTGCTGTATAATCATTTGCATGTAGATAGGCAGAGATAAGTGAAAGTTACAAGGCTAGTTGTGAGCAAATAATTTGCACCAATAGAAGATGGTACTAATCGAGAAAGCTTTCTGTGAGAGAAGGTAAGATATCGCATCAGAAAAAATATTTCTAATTTACTAATAAATAAAGATTTCAATAATTCATGACTTCTGATGTTAAGTAACGATGAAATAATTTACAAGGTCTAAAAACCTTAAAGGGGATATTGCTGTTTCAATACATACTATTTACTTTACAACTCTATACTTCATTTAAATTTATTGGTTAATACATTTATTAATATACCAATAGCATTATCTAATTTTTAGTAAATACTAATAACATTATATTAATAAAAAAATTAAAAAATCTTATTACCTTCTGTATTTATAAAAACTGTAATGTTTTAAACACAATACTTGCAAATAGGCTGTTGGTATCCCTAAAAAATGTTCATTATTCTTCTACTGTTAAGAGCTTGTATATTTAAATCATTTTTATGATAGTTTGTCTATGATAGATACCTTAAATTTAGATTTCTTTACTTCAATATAAAGATGCATAGATCCACTGGCATCTCTTCCTGTTGTAAAACCATTCCAATTCTTAACTTTGAATCAAACTTTATATAAAAATGCATTATTTTTTGCATCATATTCTAACAATGAATATGAATTGAACCACCCTCATTGAATATGGCAGCTGTTTCTACAGTACCTCTTAAAAACAGCTTCTGTAAGCAGATTCAATATTTGAAGGTTTTTTGTTGGCTTGCTTTGAGAATCTTCTGTTGAAAAAAATCACAATAAATGTTTATTCAAAGCCAACTGTGAATGTGTTGGCCGTTACAGCTTTTAGAAAAGGATGCAAACATTGTCTGGAGATTTTGAATGTTTCCATGAAATTATTTCATTGGGTGTATTCAAAATCAGAGCTAATCCATAGCTGCTATGTAAATATGAGTTCTTAATAACCAACTTTTCTCATGCTCTATGAGATCAGCCACACCTTGTAAAAAGGAGGGAAAATATTTTGCTCCATTTAAAGTACTTCTGAGTCATATTTTGTTGGTTTTTATGTAATTTCTGATGGTCGTGGTTGATGTCATTTAATGTAAGATGTTTTCTGATTTTGAAATAATGGATTAATTCTAAACACTTATAGTTATTTTTTCATTTAATTCACACAGGTTTTGGTTTCTATAATTATAGATAATATTACAGACATGTGGTCATTATCTGCTAACTTATCAACTACTAGTCCCACAAATGAAGCATAATTCTTCAGTCTGTCATGTTATGATTATTTCACTCTTAACAGTCAGTTTCTTTCCATTCAAAACCACACAAGAAGCAAATATGTAGCAACTAAACAATGCTCAATAGTTGTATTTTAGTGTTGAATGTAATAATTCTAATGAGCTATTCACAACAGATAAAGCAATGTAAGGAACATTTATTGTTCAACTGACATTGCTGGGAATTCCTATCACTGACCAGTCCAAACAAATTTTCTGAAGTTATAGGTGTAGTAAGTAATGCACTAATGTAATATAGCACTTCCTACTTACAATTCAGTATAATATATGGTAGTAATGCAATTATTAGTACTCTAATGTTTCGTACTAATTAAACCATCATGTATCAGTAAGTTAGAAGATAAACCAAAATTTAAGGCAATTTTCAAAACTTACATAAAATAAAGATATAAGTTAGAAAGTTAATATCCACAGGGCTATAAATAATCTCTTTAGAAACTTTAGATCTTTTACAATTTTAATATAGAGTTTTGAAATCATAGTATAAAAACTAATCATGTTATTTAAAGGAATTTTCTTAAAGCGTACTGAGCAGTATTTTTACCTTAATTATGATTTATACATTAGCTTTGGTATTACTACTAATATGTAGAAGTTATAAATGTAACTGGCAAAATCTGTAATTTTATATTTAACAGTTAAGTTTTAAATTAACAGGTTATTTGGCAGTATTCATAACAGGTTTTCCTGAAACAGCATGAAACCTGAATTTAACTAAATTTCTATAGTTTTGGAATTTCATAATAATTTGGTCATTCTGAACGTTAGCAGATTTAGAAGTAAGTATTTTTTTAAAAAAACATTTGTAACACTCTTTACAACAAGATCAGCTTGCTTGTAATATGAATAAAATTAGTAGAATTTAGCTCACTAGTTACAGTTTGACCAAATAATCTTACTCAAGTAAAGTTGAATTTACATCCTGTTTCAGACATTCTGTAATGCTTTTTCAAGGACAACTGATTTGTCAGTCCCACTTAACATCATTTGTAATGAGGATAAATGAAATTAAGAAAAACCCATGAGAACTGAAGTGCAAGAAGAGGGTAAATAAAAAAAATCATACATCACAAAAATATGCTTTGTACACTTGGTTTTATAACCAATGAACATATTTACATGATAAAGACTATCCAGTGTTGCTACAATCTGAAAAACACCAAGTGAAACAGCTATTAAATCTTGTACTGTAGCCTCACATTAAAATACATGTGATTTTACTTATTACTTTTCTTTTAATCTCAAAAAAAATATCTAACCAATATACCATTCTAACCAGATTACTAAGATTATTTTTCCAACTAGAAAAATATGATATCCTCAAAACATAACATATATTTCACACAATTTATAATCTAAAATACCAAAATTAATGGTTATTTACAACTGAAAATGTAAAGCCACAAGCATACAGGAATATATATGGGACTGGTAATGTACATGCATGTATGTGAAACTATTTATTTCATCACACACTAGTAAGGTTTCTTAAAAAGTATGTTAGTAAATAGAGAATGAACACTGGAACTAGTTACAATTAAGCCATTTTTTCTTTTCAAAATGAATCAATGTCCAATAGTAAATAGAGAATGAACACTGGAACTAGTTACAATTAAGCCATTTTTTCTTTTCAAAATGAATCAATGTCAAATAAATCATCTAAGATAATACAGTATCTTTAAAGTCTTACGCAAGTTGCATTCATAAAGCAAATATATTATGATGCTTTAAGGTTTTGTCTCAAATAACTTTGGTAGGTGTGGGTAAGATTTTAAGGAAAAAACAACTGAAGTGTTATGGATTGTAGTGAATTCTTCTAAATGAAAATGGATCTGATTAATGATCAATAATTGAGCTTGAAAATCTATTGTCTTTCTTCAAGAGGCAAGATCACCTTTACAGAGGGTTTTAGTATATTTCCATTAAGTCATATCTATACGCAGCCTTATCTACTTCTTTGTACAAATTCAGATATGAATAACATATTTTTAGTCATACTCTTTCTTGTAATTACATGTAAGATAATAAACTAAAGCATTGTGTACTTTTTGCAACTTTTAAGTCTGTCTTATTTAGAAGATAGTCCTGTATGTTATAACAGGATTTACCTGTAAAATATACAGTCTGCTACTCCCTCCAAACTTCAACATATGCCCAACTCGAATAGGACAGTACACCTTGGATTTGAGCCGCTGTTTGTTAACATAAGTACCATGTGTGCTTTCCAAGTCATAGATGTAAAATCCTGAAATTATATAAAAATGTTGGTTACAAGTAAATTAAAAACATTCATACACATTTAATAAATTGCTGTACTTACTTGTTAACATATCTGTGAACTAATGGACAATTAAATGGAATTGAAGACTGAGTGTACTTAGATATTCAAAATACTTTTGTTAAAGTGTCACACAGAAGATTAGCTCAAAACAATTCTATTAATATAAATTGGGAAAAAAGATTAATGAATTGGACTGCAGGGTCGTTTGGTGAAATAAGTCAAAAGACTGTTATTAATGGAGTCCAGTAAAATATTGTTACTCAAGAAATGCCTCAGGGGTTAGAGCTAGGGTGCTTGCTTTTTCTTATTTAAACAGGGCTTGAAATTAACTTTTTCAATCTACTGGCAAGTGTTTCAACATTACTGGCAAAAGTTCCTGCCACACTAATAAAAGAAAAAAAAGCAATTATTTTGAGAACAACATTTCCGTTTATTTATACACATTTTGAAGATTGAGTTGACATAGTCTGCAAATGTGTTAACAAATTGTGTTCCTTCTTCCCTCTTTTAAAATATTTATTTCAGTAAGGGTGAAAACTTGAACTGCAGAATCATTGACCACACAACTAATCTACTGACTGCTTTTTTTTTTGGTTGCAACTTTTGTTGTTCTTCAGAGCTGATGATAGTAATCCTTATTAAATTGTCAGTTTTGTATATGTCCAGACTGCAGTGTCAATAATTTTTTGTTTTCTCTTCATGATGCTGAAGCCTACAGTAGAAAGGAGGTAAATGTTGCAGAGAGGAACTACTTTCAGAATGTTCTTAAAAAAAAAAAGACTCCTCTAACAGAATCATTCTGGCTTATAAAAGGTCAGTTAGAATGTGAATTAATACCAGTGAACAGATGGCCAGTCTGCCTGATGTATGTTTTCACCGGTGTTCAGTTACCTAAGATAGACTGGGTGTCACAGCCACAATTAGATGTTAAACTTGCTCTGTACCATAAATTCTGGTTAAATCACATTTGTTGCTGTAAAATGCATCTCAGTTTGGTCCGCCCTAAAGCATTTGTTCAAGACATCCCCAATGGTTAAAAACAATATTTTTGTCATTTGTCGGACCTTCTTTAGTTTTTACATCATTTATTGAGTGCCCCTACAACTGTATATCCTTACATACATGCAAGAAGCCACTTCCCATTAGGCTTTTCTCACATTGCATAGAAAAAACCATGGTTTGTACATGTTCTAGTCTGGCCAAAGTATTCTGTTGAAACAACCAAGAGATTTTGCTAATTTCTCCAAAACAACATCTTGAAGTAGAAACATATAAAAAGCAAAGTGAAATCCTTTAAGTTTCCAAAAAAGTTCACACACAGTTGTTCTACCTTCACTAGACTTCTCATTATTGTCCGAAATGTTTTCCACGTGCACAGTTATGCTTGGATAGTTATTCAAAAGTTTATGAAACAGAAGAACCTGCAACAATTTCTAAAGCTATCTGACAATGATGTTGTTTTATTAGATGTTGATCACAAGTTTGAAAGTTGGTTCAACTCAAATGAAGAAGCAGAAAAATATATGAAACTAAATTAAATTAAAATAAATGTATTCTTTAAAAGAATGACTAAATATAAGTAAATAATTTTTCAACTTAAATAAAAAATAAATTATGTAAAAAAATACAAAATTAAATCCAATATAAAAACAAAAAACAGTGAATCAACTATTATAAACCTATACTAAGTTCTCATAACTTAAAAAAATATAAATATACATATGCTCACAATATTGAGTGCATTTCTTTCTAGCAACTGAAAACTCAATTGCCCAAGCTTTGACTTGACATAAAAGTCCTTTTTTTTTTCTTTTCTTGTAGAATGACTTCATTATTTCTAACAAACCACATGAAACAAATGATTCAGAAGACACTTGCTCATGTAAAAACTGGTTTCCACAAGGCAACATATGCCATAGAAAAGATGCCTTGTGGAAACCAGCCTTTAGTAGATATAACTCTTTCAGCATGGGCTCGGTCCCTGGGACCAACCTCATAGCCATTTTGTGCTTGTTATAGTTTACATGCTATAAATTTTAAATTAGTAAGCAAATGTTATTGAAATTTGGCAGATTATCAGTAAACAGTAATGCTTTCATATACACAATATCAAATTTTTTTTATTAAGTCTTAAGGTTTCTAAAGCAATGTTTTTCTCATGTCTTTTTTTCTTTTTGCATGTTACATATCTATCAGCAAAGTAATATTCATTTTAAGATTAAAAATACTTTTATGCATCAGAAAATTTTCAAATTTCACATGCAAAATCTTTATAATGTCCATATAATTATCAAATGTTTCTTAAGAAAAACTTAATATTCTATCTGTTACTTTCAGTAATTAATCTCCGTATGGGTTCGGTAGATTTGACCGATCTCACAACTACCATAAAAAATTAAGAAATAAATATAAATCATGCCTCTTTCATTCTAGAATGAATGCAAATTAGGACACAAAAACATACATGTTTAGACTAAATAGCTTAAATCTCATAACATTATACATTTATTACTTTATTATATTGACCTTTCACCCATGCTTGGCTAACAATACTGAAGTTACAATGATGCAGCTCATGTGCACTCATGTTACCATATCAAATAACATAAAACTGACCTTTGATCTGTATAAAAGTAGCTTGTCTTGGCTGTGTTTTAGTA
>NW_013665719.1:1114922-1125845 GCF_000517525.1 Limulus polyphemus | reverse complement strand
ATTTCTTTTTATAGGAGGTCCCAGTCATCACTGTTTTCTCGACTTACCTGAGCTTACTGAATTCTAGGCCTAATAGTTACAGTCCCTTATTTTTAAAATTCTTCGTAGTGATTGACCTTGTAGTTGTATTTCATATGTAATATTATTACTATATGAGTCAAATTTTGAGTTAGTTGTTACACACTGTTTCATAATATTACTTATACCAAACAGTTCAGTATTTCATTACATGGTATTGGTAGTGTTACGTCTCCGTTTGTTAATTAACTTTCCGTAACTTCGTTCCGACGAAACTTTAGCGACACAAGTCCTTACTTAATAAAACTGGTTTATTCTTTCCGAATACAACTTTACAATACACTTATTTTCAACAATCGCTCTATAACAAACGCTATATCAACGAACGTCAACAATTCTTCTGATTGCAGTTCAATTACTCACTATCTACACACACACATTACCGTCACGTTGTCACCCTCTTTTATATACCAGCTACACTATATCTAGTAAATGCTAGAGCATTCGCCAAAGTACAGGATAGTTCTAGAAAGTAGAGGGCGTGAGAATAGTCACGTGATCTCGATGACGCAACAGTAGCTATGTTAATTTGTTATTGCTACAGTCTAATTTTCACTCTACAAATTAAGTAAGCCAAATTTCAAATATTGTGTAGTTCTAGGATTATGCCACGTAACACTTAACAAGCAAACAAAACAAGTATAATTTGTGTGGTTATTGTTATTGAGGTAGCTACAGCTGTACAGGTATTCAAATACGTCTTATATCTGTGGCTGAGGACACCTTCGAAAAACCATATCATTGACTCTAAGTATAAACGTATTTCATCTTTATGAAAAATGTGAAATTCATGTGCATAAACACATATCGGAGTTCATACACAGGGGATAAAACTAAAAATAAAAAGGTCTTAATATAATGAAACAAAAAATTTACATTGGGGCATTTCTAAATCTAAGTGGTCAGAAAGGTGATTAAAGATATTGAAATAAAACAAACGTTGTCAAACTGCTATTGAGTTCTACTGCTACTAGTGCTAATGTTAGGGAAATACTACCAGTACCACTGTACCAGATGATTCAAAAACTAAAAAAATAGTAACTCAGTACTAACAGACTGTTTGGGGTGCTACAGAGATAAGAGTTTTTGTTTTTTTTTAAAGTTAGTGTAATAAAAACTAAAAGGCAATGCTATGGAGGACCCCCCCCCATTACCCCTAAGCCCACCACTGTAACATTTAATAATTTCCTTTTATGCCTAGTTTTTCTCATTGGGGTATTTTTATGTAAAGTAGCTTAGTCTGGATACTGGCTAAATTTGGGTACCATGGTGTTATATTGTAGAAGTGTTGTATTAGGTTTTACAGAAAAGGACGAGAGAAGACTTCATGCCAGAAATTGTGGAAGTGTTGGAGGCAGCCTGAAATGAGGGTATGACTTCTGGCAAGAAGTGTCAGAAAAAGATAGAGGAAGTTTCCATTGCATTGAATATTCAGAATGAGAAGGTTAAGACATTATATCAGATTTCATTTTAGTTTTTACATTTGTTTTCTTGTATCAAAGATGTAAAAGTTTGTTAATACTACAACTATAATCAGTGTTTTAAAATGCATTAAAAACTTTATTGTCACAACGTTCCAATGACAATAGTTACCAGTACTATAGAGAAATGGTGGTGTGACCTCTTCAAAGAGCTATTATGGCTTGGCAAGGATAATTTTTAATTAATTTTATTTCTACTTTAAATTTGAACATATAAACTTAATATATTTAGAGAAATCTCTCAATTGGTATTTTTAATCCATTAAAAATTTGATAATTACTCTAAAAGTAAATAACCTGTTTTGATACAAGTTTTAGTTTCTTAGAATTTTCAATAAAATCCACAGGCCACTACTAACCTTTTCACACCTGTATATCAGCCTTTTCTGGTACAATGGCATTTTCATTCTTTTCCATGTAGGTTTGTGCTCTATAATAATTGCCTGTTTTGTTTTTTCAACACTTATAACAACTGTAATTTAGAATTGCAAACTACTACATATACATTCACAAAACTTCATTAGTTAATAAATTGTAACCTGAATTTTTCCTTCTAGGGTCATGTACCCTCTTAAGATCAAAGGACATCATCAGAGGTCCAAAGGTCAAAATTTTTTGTGATACCCAAGTCTGGAAAACTACCTACATTTTTGAAACCTGGTTAGTTGATAAATAATAATAATATAGAGCTGTGCCTATTAGCCTAACATGTAGAAGAATTGTTAATCAAGGAATCAGTGAAGTACAAATTTATTCCTTATTTCTATTATATATTCTCCAAGGTACAAGAATATTACCACTATTTTATGGAGGGTTCACTTTCTACAGGTGAATTTCATAGTCAAGAGTCAAAATTTGTGACAGCTACAATCCCAAAACTGTAGACACAGTTATCAATAATATTAAATTGTGCATTTTGGGGCTCTTACAAGTCAAAGGGGTCAGATGTTTAACCTTATGACATAAAGTGATAAACAATTAAAATACTATAACCATATACATCTATGAATCCTAGTATTTTGAAAAACTACAAGCTAATGTTTTGTTTTTTTTCGATGAGGAGGGGGTTCTAGCCTCTAAAGGTCAATGAGAAGTGATCTTTCTGAATTTGTTTATAATTTCCTGATCTTTGATTGCATTTTATTGTAGTACAGCAGTTTCTACTTTCAAATTCCATTTTGATATACAAGACAGGTTTTACAAAAACTAAATTTAAAGCATACTAGCAGATTAGAGGGTGATCCATCATAGCTATAGTGCACTTCACACTTCATGTGCACAAAAGATAGTGGAGCTCAGCAATGTTGTGCCATACACTTGAAGTGGCATTAGTACTGTATATCTTTTTCCCCATTTCTTCAACAGTTTAATCTAGTGTTTGGACTAAATTTAGGATTCCAAAATGGCATGTCTTGGATGTAAATTTGTGCTAAACCATGATGCAGTGACACACCAAATATGATGACATGTCAAGATGGACTGTTTGCAGTTTTTCCACCATATTGTTATTGCTCATGTGCTTTGCATTTGATAGCTTATGAATTAATGGCTACTCAAGACATTTTGTTGGTCTAAATTAAGCATTATCAGCAGTATAACTTAATTTTAGTTATTTACAATGAGGCATTTATGTTTCTCAGATATGTAGTCTAGTTTAAGTATATATTTATTTATTTAGGTCTGGATTAGAAACTGAAGAGCTAAAGAAAAGACAAAGAATACCACAATGCTCAGAAAAAGAAGAGACCTTTGGTCAATGGACCAAATGCAAATTCATATTTTATCAGAAAAATGGAGAGAAGTTTGTCACTTTCACCTTTGTCATGAACATTTACTACATAAAGTACACATGACTAGCCAAATAATTTAATGTTTTTAAAATTTTCTATCTATTGTTGTACTTTACGTAGCTGATTTCATTTCACTGCTAATTTTTCTTATCTAGCAAATTTCTTTTCAAATGTACATACATTAAATACCTTTGAGTTGGTGGAAAAGGTATTATTTGTGAGAAGTCAGTGTCTATTTGAATATAGGCACCCACTAACTGCCAAGAATAACTGGTGTTCTGTCATTTGGTTATTATCAGCCATTAATTTTGAGTGTGACATAGAATTATTCTTTAATTACCATTTATTACTGTATCATTACATTGTTTAAATTTGAAGGCTGTTACTATATGAATATTTTTCAAATCCAGTTGGAGTTTTTTGCAACATTTTTAGTACTGTTCTGCTTCTCATATAATGCAAAACTATAAATTCTGAAGACTGTTGACATTGTGAAGATTCATAAATGTATTGTAAAAAATATTCAAATTCAGTTGAATTTTTTATGACATTTCCAGTTTTGTTTTATTTCTTTTAATACAAAAGTATAAGTTCTGAACACACTATGTTGAAATTGTAGAGATTCATGAAGCATGCATAGATTTAATGTGTCATAAAAATTAATGTTTTACTAAATACAATAAATTGAAAGTATAATTTTCCTGGTATTTTGGGTATTTAATTTTAGGTACAACAGAGAAATCAACATTCCTGCAAAATGCTTCCCAGCTATAGAAGAAACTTTCTCCTCAGGAAAGGGAGAAGTACCAGAAGGAGGCAGCAGAGTTGTGCCAAGATCCAACAAAAGGACAACCTCACAGCTGTGTTGCTAACCAACAGCTGAAAGTTATAAGTAATGCTGTAAGTTTTAAGCATTGAAATGTATGATAAGCACACTTCACCTGATTTTGATGTCTCTACAGTGCAAAATTATTTTTGATATTCCTCTGAATTCTAATTTGTTATAAAACAATTCAAAACATCAGGATCTAATTTATAATGCTTCTCATTCATCTAAGTATATATATGTTCATAGGATATTTCACAAATCTTGTATTTCTTTCTAAATCTACTTATCCTGTTTTCATTATTCATTAGTTCTATAATAAAGTAGTTTTGTCTAAAGGAACTAAAATTGGTGCTTTTCCTCATAACATACTTTTTGTTATTTGTGTGATGTGCTTTCATTAATTGGCTTTTCTGTGGCTGGAATTGTGCTAGATCCAAATGGAGAAGTTTGCACTAGCATGTTTGGTTCTCCAGGTGGCATTTCATGGATATCATCCAAGAGGAATGAATTTGAAAGGATAATTGAAGGTAGTATTTTTATATAGTGAATGGGGAACAACTTTAAAAAAGTTATCTCATTCATCACCATGATATTTAGCATGAAGTATTTTGAAGACAAGGAAATGTCTTTGTTTCAATAAAGGCTATGGGTCATTATATGGCCCACCATAATGGGCACCTACATTGCACTTATGGTGTATAAGGAAAAATCTCAAAGATAATTCTTATAAGTCATTGAACTGAATGCTATGATATTTGATATTAAACATTCTAAATGCAAGAAGATAAACTTTTTGTAACAAAGGGTCTGGGGATATTTTTTTCAGATGGTGCTGCTGCAGGGGCAAATAGTTGTATAAGGTTATATTACTCATTAATGGGTTCAGCATAAAAAATAGCCAAAGTTGTCTCTGATGTCACTTTCCATAATCTCTTGTCACGTAAAGTGAGCCCCTTGATCTCTGGCTACACAAGATTATGTCTGCAGACTTGTACTGCTAGAAATCGGGTTTCGATACCTGTGGGGGGCAGAGCACAGATAGTCCTTTGTGTAGCTTTGTTCTTAATGACCAGCAACAACTGGACCCACTAGTTCTAATGATACATAGGTAAACATCATAAAATATCTTTCACTAATGACATTGTAACCAGTATTCTTATATTTTCCTGTATTTCTTTCTCACATATTCCTATACTTTTGAGAAAGTTTGCATATCAGTTCAGTAATACTAATGAAAATTTTCAAGTTTTATATATTTTTTATTTGTATACAATTTCAATTATGTTGTGTGATGTAATAAATGCAGTTAGCCCAACACTTCCTGAGATAAAATAAAAGGTTGTGATAAATGGATATAAGTGGTAGTGTTGGAAGATGAACTCCAAGCTCCTATGTTTTATCAGTATTAAAAATGAAAAAAACTTAATTTCAACTTAAAATTTCTACATTTGTTAATTTGTTAACCAAAATAAAATATATTTTGAGCACATTGTAACAAATAACTGAGCTAAATCATGATGAAATCAGTTTTCTAAAGGTCTCACTGATAATGGAAATTTTAAAATCATCCATAAGTAAGCTACTTCTGGAGAATTGAAATGTGTTTTATATTTATACTTTTTGCTCAAACTTCCTGACATACTGAACATAGGTTATGCTATACCACATGGCATGTATTATACACTATTTTATGAACTTCAGGCATGCTTTACAGTCCACTTAATTATATAAGCTATGAAAATTATGTTCTCTTCTATAACTTCATGCCTATAATGTACTTATATTTTCTTGTCAATTTACATTTGTTTTTCTAACATTCAGGCAAGTCAGCAACTCAGTCACTTCCTGCTTAGACCACTGAAAACAGGGAACAACTTCGTAAAGAAGTTAGAAAGAAGTTCAAGTCTTGCTGGGGTATTATTTTATTTTTCTCTCAAGTTAGTCTTTCAGGGTTAAAAACAAGTACCTGTTATTAAATGTGTTCAGATTATTAAATTGTGTCATTTACAAATCCATGAATCTAAGAATTAAATGAGAAATGTACTTCCTCTGTTCAAAGAGTTTATTTATTTACATTTCATGTCAGTCAGTTGTAGTTTATGTAAGAAGATTTTAATGTGTTCCTGATCTTCATCTACTAAGGCCCAATAATTACTGGTATGTTTAACCTGGTCTTATAATGTGATTGCAGTGCACCAAGACAAATTGTACATAAACAGTTCTTTGTTTAATTCAGGAATAGAGATGTGAACCAAGTCTGGGTGTGTATTAAATGTGCCAAGTACAGAATCGATGTAAGACAATATCAAAGTGCTTGAAATATTTGTTATACACACTTTCATTTATGCTGCTTTGATCTATTAAAAGGTTTAAACTTTATTTACAAGAACTGGAAATTAATTTTTTACAACTCTCAGTGCCTTGCAAAAGTGTTCACCCTCCTGCAAAATGTCTACATTTTGTTGCCATCTGAGCTTGCAATCATGAAACTTTCAAAGGGGACTTTATATTTAGAATCTATACAATCTACTCCAAACTTAGAAAGCTGAAAAAAAAACTGATGTTATGTAAGTTAGATTTTCAAACAAAATTAGAATATTCTCAATTGCATAAGTATTGAACCCCTTTGCTACAACAATCCTAAATCAGTTCAGGTGCAGAAGATTAGTTTGAAAGGTGACAAAATTAGTGTAATGGGCTCTGTCTGTGTGTAATCAAAGTGGTATAACTTGATTTCAGAGTACGTGCATCTGTTCAAGCTATAACTCGCATAGTAATACAACAAACCAACCACGAAGACCAAGGATATTTCTAAACATGTCAGGGATAAAGTGGTAGAGAAGCACAGATCAGGAAAAGGTTAGAAGAAAATTTCAGTCACTGATTATCCCTTTGAGTATGGTGAAGTCCATCATTAAGAAGTGGGATGTACTTCATACCACCAAGTTACTACCCAGATCAGGCCACTCTTCAAAACTAAGCAATTGGGCAAGCAGGAAACTAGTTATGGATATCAACAGTGACTTTGAAAGATTTGTACAGTTACATGTTTGAGATGGGAGTCTGTGTTCTTACATCGACAATATCCAGATCCCTACACAAAGTTAGCCTGTATATGCGAGTAGCAAGAAAGAAGCCATTATTGAAAAAGAAATGTAAATGATACTGCAAACATGTAGCAGAAAGTTTTGTGGTGGATGAGACACAAATTGAGCTTTTTGATCTAAATTCAAAATATAAACATTTACCTTAAAAAACTTTTGATATTTGTTTAGAAGGTTCTAGAGATTATGCAAATGAAATGTGAAAACTGTGAGATAAGAACCAGAATTTTATACACAAAATAGAAATCACTGTGAACTATTCAGATTAACTAATGAATGTTTTTTTTAAAGTTTTTTGAGTATATGAGATTGTTTTCCAGTTTCATTGGGTTTTTTTACCATTTTTTATTCTGCACAGTAAGTATTGTATTTTAGTAATTTGGAGACTGGAGACAATTTAATTTTTATACAATTGTGTATAAAATTATTGTTGGTTTTTAAAAATTGTGGGGGTTTTAAGAATGACTGTTTTATTATAAATAGTAGAAAAATCAAAATTAATTATTTTATTTTTCTAAAATTATATAATCTTAGGACTGTTCAAGTCAAATTTAAACTATTTCATCAACTAGTTTAATTTTTATAAAGAACTTGCACGAAAGCCGCATACCTACTTACAATATAAGTAGATCACAGTCGAAGGGTTATAGGAAGGTATATGTACAGTTGTACATTCACAATCAGTGTTAAGTCTAAGTGTTTGATGTACAGTTGTACATTTACAATCAGTGTTAAGTCTAAGTGTTTGATGTACAGTTGTACATTTACAATCAGTGTTAAGTCTAAGTGTTTGATGTACCGTTGTACATTTACAATCAGTGTTAAGTCTAAGTGTTTGATGTACCGTTCTACATTTACAATCAGTGTTAAGTCTAAGTGTTTGATGTACAGTTGTACATTTACAATCAGTGTTAAGTCTAAGTGTTTGCTTGTTTTATAGTGTACTGAATCTCATGTTCATTAAGTGCATTTACTGAAAAGTATTCCCAATGAGTAATAATACTGTATTACTTTACATTTTTCATACTGTGATGTCCGTCAGTCTTGGGTCCTGTGGTTGTAGCACAGGAAAATGATGTATCTATGGGCCACCAACTTGAATTGATATTTAAGTGTCTTTCCACATTACTTGATTTATAAAATAGTTTATGTAATAACTGTTACATCTTTTGTATTTTTGAATTTAGTGTCCTTTATAAAGCTTCAAAATATTTCATATATTTAAAAGAATTATGTAATAACTTCTACAAGAAGAGCTGCTAAAAATTCTGTAATAATAATTACAATTAATGATAAATAGTTAAAAAAACTGATGATCAGAAAAAGTCAACTTATGATTTCATATGGACTTACTGCATGAAATGAAAATGCTTTATTTTAATTTTGTCATCTTTATTTCCTTTCCTACTAATAGATATTAAATCATAAAGAGGACGTGAAATAAATACCTCAATTTTTAATGGTAAAATTTTAAAGTAAAATTTAATAATTTCATCAGTTGCTTTAATTTTTTGTAGCAAAACAAAAATGTCTATATGATTACAAGTTTATTTGAACTCAAGTACATAATGTTTATGTCTGTAGATACTACAAAATTTTAATAAATGCCCTTTATAAAATTCCAGGATTGGAAATATGCCAAAATTGCTGCAGTACAATAGGTCTGAAAAGTTTGCCTGACCCAATTGCAGTGACAAATAAAGAAATTAAATTGAGGAAAGATTAACATTATTTTTTGTTGGCCTATTTAATGGGTATTTCTTGAGATCTTTTGAAGCCTCTAGTCCCACTGTATACTGGGACAAACATCTACTAGTCCTTTTAAAAATTTAGAAGTCCTAGAAATGTAATGCAACAAGTTTATTAACTTAATTAATTTTACTTCATTCTGGGGTATTTAGTTTTACGTATAAATTTTGAATAATAAGTAACAGTAAATCATTTTATTATAAATCATAACATCAAACTTGACCAATACTTGTTGACTGTACTAGTATTAATTGCTTTTTATTCATCAGATAATTTTTAGGTTTTTTTCTGATGCTGAAATCCTGCCAAAATACTGACTTGTTGTACATCAACATCTGTGAAATGTTTATATGTTTCTGTCTCTTGCAGATTGCTTAATTTTTTTCTCCATCTGTTGACATTGATTTTGTTTCCAGATAATTATATTGAAGAACAACCCAAGTTCTAATCTTTAATTGATGTATCCCAACTTTTTTAAACATTCTAATGACTGAAACAATTATAACTAGTATAGAATAATTCTTTATTCATGTATATTCATGTAACATTTTTCTCAATTTCCAAGTAGTTTCTGCATGTAATTATGGAATTTTTATTGACCAGATGTCTCAAGGTCATAAATATGTGCTAATCCTTTTACACAGGTAAAAGATACATACTGCAACTTTTGTTCTGAAGTCTCAAGCTAGTGTGTATGTGTTTCTATATGGATTTCTTGAAAGGTAGCTGATTCAAAGAGGCATTACAGAAATCTGTACACCTAGCTTGGCTTAAGATTGCTCTTGGTTTTGGCTATTCTTCCGTTTTTTGTCTCCGACATCCTGACAATGCAAAACAAAAAGCCTGAACAGTTTTGGTAACATAACACCATTTGTTAGTAAAAATTCAATGTTTAAAACTGTACTTGTGTTCTTGTTTTCTTCTGTCCATGTTCAACTTATTGTTTGCTTAACAGTCTTGAACCTGCATTTGATGGAAACTTTTGGCTTTTATGTTGGATATCAGTATACTTGAGTACCACAATTCCACAGTTGGAGCACATGTGCTATACTTATACTCAGTCCTATTTATTTTCAGATTTTTGGAAGTATTCTATCTCTAGTAAATAACTATACAGAAGATAGGGTGTTCTACATGCACAGTATGACTATCACATGACATGACACTTGACTGTTATGCATGGTTTCCCCAAGTTTTGCTTTGTTATTACATAAACCTACAGTAACTCTATTTTATAATATTTTATGTAAATAACAGTTTTTTTTTACTCGTGAAAGTAATAAGAGCAGATTGGCTTATCTGTTAGTTAGTAAAAGTGATCCACCATAATGCATCTGAAAGTGCTGAAAACTTTGGTTCTTGCTTTATAAACCTTTAGCACTGTGTAATAATCTGTGATAGAAACATACACTTGCAGCTGGTCAAAATTATTGTCAATGCATGATAATAGATGAGTTATAAAAAAGTGGAGATATAACATCATTCAAAATAATATGACTAATTTTGCTAAGAATGTTTTATTGTCTTTGCTGTTAAACATTCTTATATTTTAAAGAAAGTTCAAAAAAGCTTTGTGTTGTAATCAGGTAATTTCCTTTGTCATCATTGTGGAAGTGCAATTGATATCAATTAATGATGTGTGAAGTTGTTGGTAAATATTTCAATGATTTGTCATTGATGGCTTTTTCAGCATTTTGTTGACACACTGTTTGTATAAGGAATGGTTCAATACTATAAATTTGTATACTGGGAATGTAATTTTGTAATTTCTTGATTTGTCAACATATTTCCTGTACAATACGTATTTTTGTGTTGTTCACATTGCATGCTAACCATCTAAAAAAGTTGTAATGCAATTGGTTTTTGAATTTCAATCCACAGCTTACTATAAT